>NC_063050.1:45406660-45695263 GCF_018812025.1 Megalobrama amblycephala
GAATCTAAAGCATTCAGAATATTTGTACCTCTTAATCTGTCTGAGAATGTGAGCTTTGAACAATAATGTGTGATAACTACAGAAAACACAGACCCCTTAAAAGTTTAGTTCACCCAAAAATTAAAATAATGTCATTTATTACTCACCCTCATGTCGTTTTACACCCGTAAGTCTTTTGGAACACAAATTAAGACATTTTTGATAAAATCCGATGGCTCAGTGAGGCCTCTATTGTCAGCAAGTTAATTTAAACTTTCGAATCAGTGATTCGGATCGCGTGTCTAACTGCCAAACTGCTGAAATCATGTGACTTTGGCGCTCCGAACCACTGATTTAAAACAAAAGATTCGTAAAGCTTTGAAGCTTCATGAAACAGTGTTTTGAAATTGCTCATCATCACTAGATGTTGTTGAAAAGTCGTTATTTTGTTTTGTTTTTTGGTGCACAAAAAGTATTCTCGTCACTTTATAATATTATGGTTGAACCACTGTACTCACGTGAACTGTTTTAACTATGTTTTTAGTAGCTTTCTGGGCACTGAAAGTGTAAATTATATGTAAACTTATAGAGGCCTCACTGAGACATCGGATTTCATCAAAAATATCTTAATTTGTGTTTCGAAGATGAACAAAGGTTTTACGGCATGAGGGTGAACTAACCCTTTAACAACCACACAATCCAATCCAAGAAAATGGATTTACATTTACAGACTGACATTTAATTTAATTTAATTTAATTTAATTTATTTTATTTTATTTTATTTTATTTTATTTTATTTTATTTTATTTTATTTTATTTTATTTTATTTTATTCATTTGCATGGCTCTGATGAATAAAGCCCTTTTACAAGGATATCAGAAATCTTTTGTGAATTTATATTCTGAATGGTTAAAAATGAGGCTTTGGGTCGATGAAGCTGGTCTTGGATCAGTATGAAAGGACAGATTTTTCTCAGAACATGTGACTCATTTCCCATGATAATCGCATCTGCTGTATTATGCACTAAACTGCACATTTGTAGCATATATTAGTCAACTGATTAAATTTTGAATGCCAATGAGTGTAAATGCTATTAACTAAAAGCTTACAGTTTTCGAAACAATATGTGTTCATTGAGCAAATGAGGTCAAATGATGATTAACTTCTTTATTATCACTGCTGAATGTAAAAAAAGAGTTTATTTTTATTTATAGCAAGAAAGCAATTATTTGCCTAAGCTGTCATTAAATGTAATTAATCACATTTTTCTAAATTTGCATGTTCCATGAAAACAACAACAGCTTGTGGATGTTTCTGTTAGTCTGAATAAAAGCTTTCAAAAAAGCCTGGCCAATATTTATATAGCATAATTATAAAGTATATATCTGTCAGCCTGTTGAACCGTACTGCCTTCTGAGCTCCATTCAGAAGTGCAAACACCAACAACAGGATTTTTATAACCAACAATTTTATAAGATCAAAGTGCTGAATAAGTGTGTATGTTGTGACTCACTCCATTAGACTCATTTTCTATGTCACCAAGTTTTTCATGACCTTGACGAAATGCTACAGGCCCACACATCTGGTTTCTGCTGGTTGGCATGCCAACAAACTAAATCTACGCAAGAGCTTTAAGTAAATGTGGCATTCTGTCGAAACGACACAGAATTGAATCTAGGCAAGCTAATATAGTGATTTCCCAGGCTAGTCGCCAACTAGTACTCAATGAGCTATAGTGTTTTACAACATTTTTATGCCAAAGATGTTATTGAATTTATCAAAGATGTTTGTAAGTTTATTAAAAATTAACCAAATAAAAAAAAAAATAAAATTTATACTCTATGTTGTTGTTCAAATAAATGTACAGTGCTGGGGGACCCAAAACTTGTGAACAGTACTGAGAAACACAGGTGTAATGTATTCCAATTTTAGCTAAAAATAAATGGTTACTTCTTAATTAATTTATGACCTTTTTTTATTAAAGCCAGTGACTTTTTAATTTCCACGCCTGTAGATAATAAGAAAAAGCCATACCTGTCACTTTGGAAACTGGATATTGATGCACCACCCCTGACCTCCTCTGTTTGATTTTATGGCAGTCTGATGTGCTTTGATTCGACTCCTGCTTATCACAGTCGTAACACTTGCCCACCTTGCTAATAGATGACAGGGGCTGAGATTACATCAAATACTGTGTAAATGTTTCTTGCTGGTGGCAACAGATTAATAACTGATTCTGTGCAAATGTATTTAATGCAGTACATCAGTTGGAGTATTTATACACAGGTCAGCCTGTTTTTTTTTTTTTTTTTTTTTTTTTAAATATATAATTATATTACCTTTTAGAACGATTCAATACTGAATAATGAATAAACACTGATTTCATTGACTGTTTAGACTTGCATGAACTCTGGTGTTCCACATATTCTGATATATTTTTCACTCACACACACACACACACACACACACACACACACACACACACACACACACACACACACACATACATACAAACATACACAAACTACATTCAATGACACACTGAGTAAATTTGGTCTGTGGGTGTGGAGCTGTTCTAGATGAAGGCCTGACTGAGACTTGCTGACTCATGCCCTCTTCTCTTCTCTTGTGCTCCTCCGCCTACAGCCCCAGTAGAAGACTGCGAGCCAGCAGATGTTTTTCCATCTAAATCATCTTAGAGAGCATTAAATCTAAGGTCAGTCTCCCTAAAGCACTAAACCTTGCTCAAACAATCTCCTATCTAGGTTTTAGCGTGTTATTAGGGTATGATGCTCAGCAGCACTCCATGTTCAGAGCATTATGGACAATTGATTACATCTCAGACACACATGTTTTGATTAGTCATTAATTGGTAATTCTTTATAATTTGTCATAGTTGGTTGAGTTATTAATGAGGCTAATCTCATTTAGTAATTACTTATCATCCTAAATTTGCTATTACTTACTAAGCTTGTTTCCACATTAGTTAATAGCAGCGTCTGAAGTGTTTGTCACATCTAGTTTTGGTTTTGTTTCATGTTCATATTTAATTTTGAAGTTTAGTCATGTCTTATTGTTATGTTTTCATTGCTTTGTTTCATTGCCATGTTTGCCATGAGCTCATGTGTTTCCCTTGTTCTCATGTGTTAGGTTGTAATTGGTTTAATAATTGCTTTCAGATGTGTCTTATGTCATCAGTCTCTGTGTATTTAAGACCTCATGTTTCTTCAGTCTGTGTTAAGAATTGTCCCTGAACCACTGTTGGTGAATTTTATGTGGTTGTACCATGCCAAGCCAAGCAAAGCCTATGTTTATTGTATTTATGTTCATGTTTGGAATTTAAATAAACTACACTTGGGTTCATCTGCAACTCGCCTGCCCCCCTGAACTGCATGCACCGCCATGGTCCCCTGAGCTACCTGCACCACCATGGCGCCCTGTATTGCCTGCACCACCATGACTCCCTGAACTGCCAGCGCCGCCCTGGAGGTGTCCTAGCCTGCCAGCATCACCCATGCTCCACGGCCCTGTTCTGTCTATGCCCTATGACCCAGGCCCGCGTCTGCCATGCCATGTTCCATGTCCTGTTCCCATAAACGGGCCTGGTCCACCATCCCTCCCTCAAAACCACTTTCGCTCCACCACCCTCCTGGACTTCGTCTAGTTTTTGTTGGGCGTCGCGAGCCGCCCATAGAAGGGGATATCTGTCACATCTAGTTTTGGTTTTGTTTCATGTTCATGTTTTATTTTGAAGTTTAGTCATGTCTTGTTATGTTTTCATTGCTTTGTTTCATTGCCATGTTTGCCATGTGCTCCCTGTTGTCATGTGTTTCCCTTGTTCTCATGTGTTAGGTTGTTATTGGTTTATTGGTTTAATCATTGCTTTCAGGTGTGTCTTGTTATGTCATGAGTCTCTGTGTATTTAAGACCTCATGTTTCCTCAGCCTGTCAAGTATTGTCCCTGTACCACTGTTGGTGAGTTTTATGTTGTTTTGTACCCTGCCAAGACAAGCCTATGTTTATTGTCCTACATTACTTCATGCATAGTTACCTATTAATGACAGGCCATTATTCTAGTTACCCAATATTTTTAAGCCTATAAAAATTTAAACATTGAGACATTGAGAAATGTTGCTATATTTTCATGAGCCTTTATCCAAATGACAGCTGATTTCAAGTTAACTTTATTTTATTTGCATCTACTGTGTTTTTATACTTTGGCTACAAATCATGATTGTGATTTTGACACTGAACAATTATTTTTGATTTGCGATTTTCCGCACATTTATCCAGATTAATGTTTTATTTATCACTTTAGATTATGACCTTGGGTCTAAATGACTAAACAGTGAAAGAAGCCAAACGTTTTGTTTGCATTGGTTTTAGCTCAGTATTAAAGCTATAATTACATTATAAGTCACAGTATGTCAAGCTCCGTTGGAAATTCCTCTGGGGCTCTAGCGTATGCCGCTTTCGTAACTTAATTAAGACCTCTCTTTGCCTCCCTTGACGATTTAATTACCCCTACCATTTGCTTGATATGTATTGTATTTTTAGTATATGATAAATTACAAATGAAGACTTTTGCCCTGCAGTTATGTAATCTATGAAATCTATTGTTAGAAAAGTGCTAGGTTCAAAAGTGTGAGATAACTGGAACAGGAGGAAATTATATGAGAGTATTTTTAACTTCTTATATGCGAAAAACATTTATCCTCTGCTTAGTCCTGAGAAATAAAAATGAGAAAGAAACACTGCTGTGCCTGTTGTATGTTTGTTTTTCTCATCTGTCTTGTAGCTCCATGGTCAGTTGTGAAAATGGCAAAAGAGAGTAGCTGTTGGTTTTGCACAGTAAAATATAAAATTATAATAATGAAAATTATGCTGATTCATAGCTTTAAAGGTCAGACATGCACAGGTTTTGGGATTGTGGTTCTTTGGAACGTTTCCATCAAAGGTTATGAATGCATAATTTTAGGATGCTAGCACTAAGCCACCTATTTTTCAGTCTTGTATTTATCCTGTAGTAATTTTATTTCCTTCCCTTATTCCTCACAACAGGATATTTTGGAGAATGCCTGGAGAAAGAAAGAAAGAAAGAAAGAAAGAAAGAAAGAAAGAAAGAAAGAAAGAAAGAAAGAAAGAAAGAAAGAAAGAAAGAAAGAAAGAAAGAAAGAAAGAAAGAAAGAAAGAAAGAAAGAAAGAAAGAAAGAAAGAAAGAAAGAAAGAAAGAAAGAAAGAAAGAGAAAGAACACCAGCCTGTATTAGCATGTAGCATCTTCCATATCAGTTACGCAAGATCTTCTCACTTTCTGTGGAGTGAGCGAGGATACTATATATAAAGGTGTTGCAGTGTTTGCTTCACTGGACATTACACAGCCAGTGTAGGGGCTGTCTGTAGATTATGCCGAACCACTCTTCCTTTACATGGAACTTCTGAAGGATCCATATCTCTCTTATTTAGGTTATTTATCTTTCATTAGTATGTAGTGAAACACTGGTGAATGTTCAATTTAAATGGATTATTCTCAAAATATGGTGGCAAACATGTCCCTTGTATTTTCAGATTCAGTTTAAATATTCAATTAACCCTTTTATAACAGACATAATTCTGTACCTAGCTATAATTTTATTAAATGTTATTAAACTTTTTTCAATATTGTTTTGCATATTTAAAAATTATATTTCAATTTGCTAGGTGCATTAATAAACATTTTGGGTTATTTTGTTTTCCCATGTTAAGTGTTAGAGTCAGAGCCCGGAGATGTGTGGACTGAGTCCATGAGAGACAGGTGTAAGGCTGACGGTACATAGAGCCATCCCTCAGGACCTTCCAGCGGAGCAGGTTCAAAGCATGTGGTTTCGCAATTTGATTGTCCAATGACCATTGGATGGGACTCATGATGATGACTGGAGGCTCAGGTGGTGAAAGATCTGGTTCGGGATGATGCAGGCAAGAGAGGGCATCTGCCTTGATGTTCTTATTCCCTGGGCAGTAAGTAACAACGAAATTGAACCGTGTGAAGAACAGCGCCCAACGTGTTTGACGTGGGTTCAACCTCTTGGCTTTTCGGAGGTATTCGAGGTTGCGATGATCAGTTATCACCTCAAACTGATGTTTGGCTCCTTCCAGCCAGTGTCTCCACTCTTCCAAGATGAGTTTAACTGCCAACAGCTCACAGTTACCAATGTCATAGCTCCGCTCCACTGGGCACAGTTTTCCTGAGAAGAAGGCACATAGATGGAGGACGGGTGGTTTACCCTGCTGCTGCGATAACATGGCTCCAAAGTTTTTGTTGCGATGGGATTCAAGTACAGAGACCTGGCCGGTTCTTCAGAAGGGTGGTGAGTGGAGTACTGATCAGGCTGAATTTGGAGATGAAGCGGAAATGCTGAAGATCCTTGATTGTGGTGAGTTGTGGTCATTTCTGGATGGCATCTACCTTCCTCTGGTCCATTTTCACACCGTGCTTGGTGATGACGTACCCAAGGAAATGGATGGTGTTGCGGTGGAACTCACAATTCTCCAGCTTGAGATAGAGGTGGTGTTTTCTCAGCTTCTGGAGGACCTGTGTCAAGTGTTGGTGATGTTTGGCCAGACTGAAGATAACAGGAGAGTCCATACAGGTAAGTAGCTCAAGTGAGTAGTCATGTAAGTTGAACGGTAGTGAATGGTCCAGACAGTGATGGTGTGGTGGAAGACTGCCTAAATACTGTGAATGTAACAGGTGTGTTGAATTAGAATTAGAGACTGGTGAGTTTTTTCCACATTACCACATTGAAAAAGTAAATTTATATGTGTTATTGTAACATTTTTAAAGGCCATGCAAAATATTTTTGAATAGAATTTATCATTGGTGTCACAACCCTACTTCGTAAGGACCAAAATCAAGTTGTCCTTATCATGTGATTTTTAAATACCATGAAAAACTAATTCAAAATGTTTTGTAAACCAAACATTTTTTCCCCACCAAAATAAGACTAAATAACTACTTCAGTAAGGCATTTTGACCATTCAATACCTTTGGGCAGCGCATACATCACAGTATCACATTAAGAACTTTACAATCCATTTACATCCAAGTCATTGGTAATGACTGTGAGAGAATAGTCCCAGCTTTCATCTCAAATTATTACCTCTCATAAGCAAAACCACATAAGAATAAAAACAATTAGCAACATACTTCTAGCATAGCAATTTGCTATGTATTATAAGTCCACCTCCAGCTAGAGTTATATAATTTCATATTTTTGAGATACTCTTCAACAAATCATTGGTATGATTGAACAGCATCACAGCCGTCATACATCAGCGAAAGTCGTCTCCTCGCTCCATCTCAGTCACTCTCGACTGATCACAGACTTCCTGTCTGAGACTTCATGTGTAACATCCACAGACAGACAACTTTACTTCACAAACAGATTCATTTAACATTTAGGAGTGCAAAATTGCTTGTGTAACACGCCAAATTTGTGCATTAGCTGTGGTTTAGACCAATGAGCACAATAGATAAATTAAACAGTAAATAGATCTAGTAAGAGTAGGTCCCCAAGAAAGGCAGGAAAAAAGCAGGAACTAATCCATTTCTAAACTCTTTGTCTTCAAATAATAGTCTAAATTATGACTCATTTCTTTCATAAATGTAAAATTGGCCTGAAATCTATTTATTTTGCACAGGAGAGATAATTAAACAGTGCTGCTGTAAGAGTCATTGACTGCTGCTGCCATTAGCGCTGGTTAGTTTAACATTTAATGATTGTGATTTGCTTGAATAGATGGGCCTGTTTATCCACAGAGAGGGCCTGTACATTCACTGGGTTTCAGGCTACTGTTTCAAAACAGGTATGCTAGGGGTAAAATTTAATGAAATGTTTTACTTGGCATTCTGTGATGTGTTCTTAATTTAGGGTTTTGTTGCAACTGTTCATAAATGCCAAAAATACTATCTCTCTACGGCACAATGGTTAAAGTATCACCTGGAGATCAGTTGCATTTATTGGCCTGTCCTTAAGCTACTACAAACACTTTTATTCCTCCTTTAATTCTATAATCTGCAATATTCTCCACAAATCAAAATCATTAATATCAAAATAACACACAAGCCAGTCTGAAATCACTTCCACGAAAGCCAAGAAAGAATAGCCTCATCAAGCAAAGTAATTTCAGACATAACCAATTTCCACAAGTATATTCTCAGTGCTGCTCCTAAAAGAGCCATTAATCTGTTCCTGTCAAAGTTAATGAAATCGATTTATTCTGAGAGTGCTCAAAAGGGTTGCTTGTCTCAAGTCAATGCACAGTGATATTGCAATCAGTTAGTGCCATCATAGTGTCATCATATAGTCCACTAAAGAAATATCATACACTTTGATCTCAAAGTTGAATTGTTATCATTTGGTGTTATCATATATGTGATTTATAGATTAACTTTTGTAGTATTAAATATGTTTGTGAAGAGTCTGCAACGCTCATATTTTTCACTTTCAATTGGGTTTACATATACAGATACATATACTATTACACTATACTATTTCCAGGGATATTCAATTCTTGCTGGATCACGTTCAGTGGCAAATAAAATTCTGAGAGATATTGTACACTAAAAAATAGCATTTCTAATATAACTATCTTGGTCCTCTTCCATGAGTCAGGATGCATGGATTTTTGATTTAGACTTAGTTGTAGTCTCGTTGGGTATATTTTCATGCTCATTTAGGTCAGGTCCACTCACATTTCGTGTTAATATGTTGGACTACAGTATTTATTTGGTTATTTGTTATGTAAGTGTAAGTGTAAAAACTGTTGCATGGTTTCCAGCTGACTTCGCTACAACCCCTAAATGACACATAAAAGATGGGATGTTCTACATGGTCAGACATTTCCTTCTTGTCAATGTGGCTGATTCTTGGCCAGAATGAGCAACAATGTAGAGAGACTTTATGCCAATAGTCAAACGTCTGGCTCTGTGAGATGACTTATCACATTATGCAAATTAACATTCATGAGCCACAGTAAGACTGTAAATTTCCGGCAACAAGAAATATGAAAGATCCATCATCATAAGTGATACCATAATGATCCAATGCAAATACTTTAATCCTTCACTAAACAACAGTAGGATACATAAGCTTTGCTTGAGTTATCAAATCCTCCATGATAATTTATGAATATCTGCTTTCATACAGAGTGCTGTATTAACATTTGCTGAAGATTTGTATTGTCCTCCAACCCTGGAGAACATATGTAATCATATTTTCCCTGTTGGCTAATTATGATAATCCACATATGCGATAAGAAAAAAGGACATACTCAGAAACAGCTAATTTAGAAACACTGTTAAAACCACATTTATGCAATGATGTTCTTTGTTGCGCTGTATATATACTTTTTAAACACAGAAGTAAATGAAGGTTTCTGAGTCTCCTCTTCCTAGGAACTGAGAGCTGCCAAGCTCAATAACAGACTGTTAGAATCTGCTGTACTGCGTCAGTGCACAGAGGTTGGATCCACTCTGAATTTCCAATGTGATGGGTGCTCTGATGGCACTGATGGCAGTTTGATGGCTGTAGTACTTTGAAGTATTAAAATATCACTTCAACAAATGGAATCCATGAAGTTAAAACATAAATCATACTAAGTTCACTGTTTAAAGAACAAATTAGTTGACCAAGAATACACCACTGTTCAAAATTTTGCTCTCAGTATTTTTTATTCAGACTTTTATTACAAAAAAAAAATAAATAAATAAAATAAGCAGCACAACTAATTTCAGTTGTGATAATAATAAATGCTATTTGAGCAAAAAAACTGCATATTAGAATGTTTTCTGAAGGATCATGTGACACTGAAAACATGTCATCACAGGAATAAATTACATTTTTTTTTAAAAATTTATTTTAAATTGCACAAATATTTCACAATAATAGTGTTTTTATTGTATTTTGATCAAATCAATGCAGCATTAAGTTGTTAATTAATATTACTCAGTACTTATAAGTACAATGTAACTACATTAAAATAAAGTGTAACCCAATAATTATATATCACACAGCTCTAAAACTGCTCTATGTTAAAGCGTTTAAGGCATTATTGACATAACATATTCTGTAAAATTGCTTTGAAACAATGTGTATTGTGGAAAGTGCAATATAAATAAATAATAATAAAAAAATTCAATTAGAACTATGACCATTCTTTGTTTTTCCCCTCAAAGTTTCTTTTTAGAAAGGATTTTTCGGTAACATTTCATTTTACAGAGTTCTTGTTACATATGTTACATTTGTAACGGTGGCCGTTTCAGAGGAACGAGAGTAGGATCCAGATGCAGCAAACATTTATTCAAACACACATAATAAAATTAAATCCAGGCAAAACTGATAAATCCAGACATGGGCAAGGAAAAACTGACAACAAGCACACACATGTAACATCCATGGAATGACAACACCAGACAAAAAACATGAGAAACATTGGGGTATATATACACAAGGGGTGATTGGCAAACAAGACACACATGGGAACAACCAGAGAACTAATCAACAAGAAAAACTATAAAGGACTACAAAACATGTCGTAAATATGGGAAATAATATAAAAGTCCACACAAGACAGGGGAACACAGGCTGGGATCATGACAGAGCCCCCCACTTAAGGAGCGGATTCCAGACGCTCCACATTAAATAGTCCAGGAAGGTGGTGGAACGGAGGTGGAACAGGGGGAGGGAAAGTGGGCCAGGCCCGTGCAGGGGAACAGGACAAGGACCAGGGCATGGCAGAGGCGGGCCTGGGCCATGAGGCATAGGCGGACCTGGACTGTGGAGCGTGGGTAGGCTAGGATAGCTTCTTGGTAGGCTAGGATACCTTCAGGGTGGCACTGGTAGTTCAGGGAACGAAGGCAGTGCTGGCAGCTCAGGGGTCCACAGAGGTGCAGGCAGTTCAGGGGGCCAGAGAGGCTCGGCCTCCATGGCCATAGCCAGGTACCTCCTGCCCCTGCCCCCCCAAAATGTTCGTGGCAGAGCTATGAGGTCGATGCCTGAAGTGGGTTCATGGGTTGAGGCAGTCATTGGACTGTGGTCAGGGGCTGGAGTCCCCTCTGGACGCTGGTGAGGAGCTGGAGCCAATGTGTGTGCAGCCCACATACATAAAATGGCTATGGTCATAATGGTCAATGCTACATTGTCTGACTCTTGTGTAGTAGTCATCTTGGCTGAGGGCTCAGGCATGGCAGCCATCTCTGCTGAGGGCTCAGGCATGGCAGCCATTTCTGCTGAGGGCTCAGGCGTGGCAGCCATCTTGGCTGAGGGCTCAGGCGTGGCAGACATCTTGGGACGAGGCTCTGGAATGATGGCCATCTTGGGACGAGGCTCTGGAGCAGATTCATGGACTGGAGCAGGCTCATGGGCTGACACAGCAGGAATGTTGTCTTCTTCCTCCGCAACCCCCACAGTAAAAGCAGACCTGCTCAGCTGTAATACCAGGTTGATATAAAATCCTAGAGTCCAACTAGGTTCCCATAGTAGCATGATCGAGCTGAGCTGAACCCTAAACCAAACCCTATTCCTAACCCTAACCCTAAAGACCTATGTAGCCTCGCCCTTTTAATATCTTTTGTCTTCCGGTTTGTATTTCCACAGTGATCTTACGGATTTATGAATGAACCGCTTGTTTTAAAATCTCCCCGGTCTACTGACAATTGTTATGACGTCTGCTTCAATCATTACAATGCTCATGATAACTTTCGTTAACTCTACAATAACTTCACCACTTAATTACTCTTTGACAGAGATGCCAAAGAGAAATTTCAATCTGCAGCTTAACTTTTACACAATTACAATTTCAGAGTAGTTCTAATAAATCCTTGTAGTTTGTTAAGATTCTTAAATGATTCGTCGGACTCTTTCACCACCAGTGACTTTAACTGCAAAGGTTATAAACTAGAAATAGGGATACTTTTCATTTGACTTTTAGACTCCCGAGAGGAGTTTGCCGTTTCAGGCGAGGGCCACTTTAAGACAGAAAATGAGACGGAGAGGACAGACAGGTGAGATCAAAGAGACAGCATCTGGTTGTCCCCACAGTGTGTGGTGAAGACAGACAGATGGTACGATATTAATTATAAGCAGTAAACAAGCAGGATTCACCTCACCTGGAAAACATGAATCCTTCTTCATTTATCTACTCTGCTTCCTGCTAGTGGTTGGTCTTCTATGCTGTGCTGGGATCAGCACCCCTAATGATGAATCCTATAATAGAAGAAAAAGCTTAGATAATTCAAAAACAGCAGGAGTGAGCAATACACACAGCAGCTATTTTTAACCCTCCAGCAGAAAATAGGGTTTTCTTTATTCATAAGTGGATACAAAATGTTTGATATAACCTCATTATCAAGCTTGTTAACAGATTCACATATGATCTTTCATTTAATGAGCATTAATTCTTTTAATGGTTTAGTTCCCCTCAGATTTTGAGTACTTGCAAAAAAGTATTTGTTCCTTTGATAATTAAGCTACACGATTATTGTAAAGCACTGTCAATGCAAAATTCTCTAATTTAAATTTTTATTTCTATTTTAATATATTTGAAAATGTAATTTATTCCTGTTGTGGCGCAGCTGAATTTTCAGTGGCAATTACTCCAGTTTGCACTGTGCTGATTTGGTGCTCAACTATTGTATTAAAATTATATAAAATAATAATTTTTTGGCAACTGTGATCATTTTTTTATTTCATTGATGATTAGAATGTTCCAAAGAACAGCATTTTTTTTTAAACAGAATTTTGCAACAATTAATGTATAAATCTTTACCATCACTTTTGATCAATTTAATGCGTTGTTGCTGAATGAAAGTACTAATTTCGGTAACACTTTATTTTAATGGTTCCCTTTAGACAAATAAGACTATAAGCAACATTGCACCTACTGTATACATGTCAACTAACTCTTGTTAGAGTTTTAGCAGACTGTATGCCTAATATCTGCTAACACTTTATCCTACTAACCCTAACTCTATTCCTAACAGTCTAATACTCAACTAGTACTCTAATGAGAGTTAGTTAGCATGTAGGTAAACTTAACTTACAGTGAACAGAATGTCTAAAAGAGCCCATCAAAATAAAGTGTAACCTTAATTTCTTTCAAAATCTTACTGACCCCAAACTTTTGAGTGGTAGTGTATATGCATGATTTTATATTGAGCCTGCTGTCAAGGAAAGTTTAGCTTTTTTTATTTATTTATTTTTTTTTATTAATCTTTAAGTAGGGTTATTACAAAGAAGGCAAAGCACACTGACACATGATCAACTTAACTTACACATAACCAATACAATCATACAACAAAGGAAATCCCTATCTTTAAAACAAATTATCTTACTGAGAAAATGAATGTGTATATTATCATAATTATTCCAAACTGAGTGTTTAAACACTCAAGAATCAATTTGAGAAATACTGAGGCAGTTTACATTTGTTAATATTTGAGCATATGTTTACACAAGTGGAATTCATTATAATAACCAAATGTTCTTCCCAATAGTTAACCAATCAAATGTCACTAAGTATTAAATGGGGGTATCACTGTCTGTAGTTAATTGTGTGTTTACCTCTTTAGTCATTCGGCTGCTTGCAGGCTCCAGCTTGGATGGTAACAGGGAAATCCATCAGTGCTGCGAGATCATCACCCCCGCTGGTGTAATTATATGCCTTCATTACTAAAAGTAAAGTTTCCATCTAACTGGACTTTGAGGTGTTGTGGGCATCTCTTCACGCCTCCACACACACAGAGAAAGCAGCACAGATCAACACTTTATAATAATGCTTAATGTTTCGACAAGTATTTGTTAGATCTGGTCCAAGATCAGCACAAAAAGGCAGTCTCTACCTGAAGCGATAGTCTCATGAAGGCATTCATCCCACCCTGAGGCAGACGGTGACATCAGCTGGACTTTAAATGTCACCACCCGCTGCACACAGCTGTCAGGAGTCCCTGCCGTCCTCAGCCGCGGCTTTTCCTCACTGTCTCCGAATACAGAGGGCTCTGCACTCTTGAGGGAAGATTCAGACGGTTTTATAATTCATTCTGACCTCTTAAAGAGCCCTCACCTTGACCTTAAGTGGGTTTTCATAGGATTAATGTTAGATTATCTGTTGTTTCCTGACAAGCACTGACTTGTCATCATTTACTCACCATCATGTTGTTCCAAACTCTTATGACACAAAGGAAGATATTTTGAAGACTATTTCAGCTGTTTTTGTCCATATTATGAAAGTCAGTGGGGTCCAAAACTTGAAAGCTCTAAAAAGAACATAAATGTAGTCTGAAATTAATTTACTGGTATATTCCAAGCAATACTATCACTCTGTATAATGAACAAAACAAATATCAACGAATGTTAACTCCATTGTTTCTCATAATGTTTGGTTATGTGACATGAGAGAACCAACAAGGTTTGATGTTAGTTGACTTTTTGAGGTTTATGTCACCATATTTCATGCTATTTGTGTATGTGTGCTTACAATGTTTCAATCAACATTTTGATTTGAGAGTTAATCACTAGATACAGCTTTCATTTTGAGTGAAATCTTCAAGAGAGGATATAAGGACAGCAACAAGGAAGCACAAAGAAAGATAAAGAAATAAAGGCAAACCATGAGAACACCTTTAGAATCCTCTGTGAAGGGGGAATTTAGTGAATTAATACCGAGCTAATTTATGCTGGGCAGAGATGAAACCCATGTGCCAAGATTTATAATGAAGTGGGAGTCTGCAGAAAATAGAAAAAAAGAGGACAGACTAAAAGTGCCTTTTTGCTGATGAATTTATGCATACACAGGATATAAATAAAGCATTTACAAAACAAACTTTTCCAACTACTTGAAAAATTTTTGGAGTCTTTTGAGCAAAGCAACACTACCGCAACTTGCCTTAGCTCTAAGCTCTATATCTCTGCTGAGTAACCCATGAGAGTTTGTGAATGCAGCAACCTTTTCAGTTCCATTCTTATCCCAGTCATGTTCTCCTCTGCCCATGTCTGAAGAGAAACCCTTGGCCCCTGAGACTATACGCCTCTGCTGCTCACACTCCCTGAGAATCTTAAGTGGCTGTACTACACCGTTTGACTGACACGCTTTTGTCGTTCCATCACCTGACTTTTTCACATCCATGTGAAAGGAGAAATGTCATATATTGCAAACAGGAGGCATGAATTGTCATGATGCTCAGAGTAAGAAGGATATGAAAAAAGAATTGACAGTGAAAAGATATGACCATGTGCCATTTTACATGCTGTTTTTGTAGATTTCTGGATTTAATATATATATTGGGATGTGACCATTAGTGAAAATTCATCTAGTTTACATTCTTCTCTAATTTAGTACTATTTTTTCAATTTCCATTATTTGTTTTGCTATCTTTGCTAACCACAGATGATTTCAAGTCAGTAACCTGAGCCATAAATGCCATATGATTAATTAGTCTGGACATTAGGAAATGGCATTATCACAATGCTGATTGGCTGATGGCACAGTTTCAGGCCCTTTACTCTTTATTTTAAGACTTGAAACACAGTAAACAGATTGTAAAAATACACTGTCTCTACAATATAAATGCATGATAAAAAGTCAATTTCATGCATTTTAACGAGTTCGTTTGCCCATATAATCTTTAGGGTATTAGGTTAGCTAATTTGGCTTGCTGTCCACTGAGGAGGGGCTCGATGAAGCATCTTCAACTCGAGCTCTGATACACCCCCCCAGTGAATAAATATAGGATATGATTATATAGGGCAAGGTACCTGAAATGAAGGTGGAGTTTGGGGAGGTGGAGGGATGCTGAAACAGCTGAGACTGAAGAGAGGTAAGCAGCTGCTTATATACTCTGGCTGTTGATTGGAAGATTAGATGGGCTCGCTCCTCCCTAAATTACGTTTAGGAACTTCACTAAGAGCCATCCAAAAATTGGGTATTGGTAATTCTGTCAAAATGCACAGTTACTTTTTAATAGCCGTCAATGGAGAAACATGTTTAAAAAAAAAAAAATCAGGGAAGAATGTGACTTACTTTACTTTACTTTACTTTACTTTAAAAACGCATAACTTTTGCTAAGGTTACACCTGTCGTTTACACTACTCTGGCATTTTCGAACCTCAAAAACGGAGGATTTTGAAAACGCTTTAGTTTGAAAACACTGAGGTTGCGTTTCAGTATAAACGGAGGAGACTTTTGAAAACGACGGCGTGGCTGCCCACGTTCGCTTTGCGTATCCTTGACGACCATGTAAACAGTAACATGGAGACTGAACTGCAGTCTTTGCTGGCTTTTTTGTAATTTTTAGCAGCCATTGTGCGGTTAAACTCTGCAATTTTTTTTATTGCAGCTGCCTATATGCGCAAGAGGCAACTGTTTGCACTTGTACGCGCATGCCCAGTGTGCATGAACGGTCATGTGACATGCGTTTTCGTCCGTGTAATGTAGACGGAGATCGTTTCTGAAACGCTGTGGAAACGTCAGTGTGAAATGAAAATGCACCAGTGTAAACGGGGCCTTAGTATGAAAACACCAGGGTTGCGTTTCAGTGTAAACGGAACAAAACGGAGACTTTTGAAAATGATGGTGTGGCTGCCCACATTCACTCCGCATAACCTTGATGACCCCGTAAACAATAACATGGAGACTGAACTGCAGTTGCTGGCTTTGTTGATATTTTTAGCAGCCATTTTGCAGTTAAACTCTGCTACCAACATGCCCAAAAGGCAACTGTTAACACTTCTGCGTGCATACCCAGTGTGCATGAACGGTCATGTGACATGCGTTTTCGGTCATGTAGGTCATGTAGTGTAGATCATTTCTGAAACACTGTGGAAACGCCAGTGTAGACGAGGATAGTTTTTACATTAAAACGCCATTTTAAAATGAAAATGCACTAGTGTAAATGGCACCTCAGTGAATGGCAGTTTTGTGGGTAAAAAAAATTATTGGTAAAAAGAGAGGTGGGAAATGGCCAGACTGGTTCAAGTTGACAGGAAGTCAAAAGTAATAGAAATATCACAATAGTGCTAGACCTTTTGTACCTGTGAATGCACAAAGTGTCAAACCTTGAAGTGATTTTGTTATAGCTTCAGAAGCCCAGACTAAGTTCCACTTATGCCAGCTAAGAACTGGACACAGATAATGCACCATGTCATAAAAGCACATGCCATCTCAAATTGGTTCCACAAATATGACAATGGGTTCGGTGTACTTCAGTAGCCTCTGGTCTCCAGATTTCAATCCAATAGAGCAGCTTTGGGATGTGGTGGAACAGCAGATTTACAGCATAAATGTGGTGCCAACTAAGAAAAAAAAAGATGTTATTAGATCAACATGGACCAGAATCTCTTCAGCACATTGCAGAATCTTTGATACAAAGAATTCATGCTGGTTTAAATATACACAACACAATGAGTATCATAGGCAGGATGTAAGCTTATTGACAGCTTATTATAAGTTTATTGATGCATTTTTAAAGGCTCTGTGCTTAGCTTAAAGGGTTAGTTCACCAAAAAATGAAAATTATGTAATTTATTATTCACCCTCATGTCGTTTCACACCTACCTGTAAGACCTTCGTTCATCTTCAGAACACAAATGAAGATATTTTTGATCAAATCCAATGGTTCAATGAGGCCTCCATAGACAGCAATAACACTCCCTTTTTCAATGCTCAGAAAGCTACTAAAACATATTTAAAACAGTTCATGTTACTACAGTGTTTCAACCTTAATATTATAAAACGATGAGAATACTTTTATAAAATAAAAAATAGCGACTTTATTCCACAATATCCAGTGAAGGGCGATTTCAAAACACTGCTTCATGAAACTTCGAATCTTTATGAAAATCTTAATTTGTGTTCCAAAGATGAACAAAGGTCTTACAGGTGTAGAACATTTTTGGGTGAACTAACGCTTTAAAGGTAAAGGTAAAGTTAAAGTTTATAGCATAAAAGAACGTATTTTGAGAAATGGTAACCAAAACTGTTGGTTGCCAACATTCTTCAAAATATCTTCTGTTATGTTCCACAGAAAAAAGAAAGTGAAACAGGACTGGAATGGCATGAGGGTGAATAAATAATGATTTAATTGACTATCCTTTTAAGCTTATTTGAAGGTTTTGCCATTTTCTCTTTCACAGGGGACACCTGTTTGGTCACACATTGAAGATATCTCTATAACTTTCCAGGCTTATATTTATGGGCTCTAGTATGTACATACATTAGTGTCATGTCTTCCAGTTAATATTAATATGAATATGGATTATTATGTTAAGTAGCTTGACTACTAATCTTATTCAGAATGCTGCATATTAAATCATGTCAGATGGGTTAAATTCAATTAAGCTTTACTGCTCTCCTAATTTATTCTCTAACATCACTATATGAAATGTCAAGCACATGCTCGCATGTAAATCAGATCCTCTGACAATTATGAAAAATTGTAGCTGCTATGGGTGTAAGGAGGAGCCCATCATGATTCCAGCGTAAGACATGCACATTGACTCTATACAGATAGGTGGAAAATATAGGAACAACAAGATATAAGAGAAGGATGAATAAATTGGTAGAACAGAAACCATTATGCAGAAAAAAATGCAGACCTCAGATTGCATGGATTCTTCGAGTGAAGATGGCATTATGCCGATGATCGCCAGGGAAATCACAGATTCAACAAGTGCAGAGGGTTCATTATAAATGGAAGTAGCTGAATCGGAGGAACCACTATAATAAGCAATACACACCTTTACACCTTTACAGGTCTCTACAAGAAATGCAGGTCTCTACAAGAGTGACCACTTCTGCAGCCCTTTTAAATTACCTTAAAAAGCAGTTACATGTGAAATTGATCATAACAGTCAATTAAATTCTGGTCTTAAAGTCCGACTGAAAGAATGTTTCTGGATGAAACTTCAAAATGATGAACTGCATTTTGGGGTTCTCACTATCAGCTTCAATAAGGGACAACTGACTTATTTACAGCCCCTCTAGTTAATACATAAATCCTTTAGCCATTTTTTTGTGCTTTTGAGTTGTTTCTTACATTACATACTCCCTTCTTTATACTTTATGTAGTCTGTTTTGCTTTGCTCAAATATAACTTTTCCTTTTCAGACACACTGTTTCATTAATATCTTTCTTACTCAAGAGCTATTGACATCATCTGGTAGGAATTTGTTTCAACATAATTACTTTAAATGGTTAGTTCACGCAAAAATGAAACATCACGTGGTTCCAAACCCAAAAGACCTTCATTCATCTTCAGAACACAAATGAAGATATTTTCTTTCATCCTTTTTTCATCCATTGAAAGTCACATAACCAAAACTTTCATGCATTAAAAACTACAAAAAGACATAATAAAAATAATCCAATGAGCAATGATTTTGCTTGGAACCTCTTAAATAATATGGATTACTTTTACATGATCTTTATTAACATTTTGAAGCATCAAAGTTTCATTTCGAAGACAGACAAAAGTCTTGGAACAACATGAGGGTGATTAAATTATGAAAATTTGCATTTTTTACTGAACTATCCCTCTAAACAGAAAATGACTCAAAGGAAAAAGTGGTGGCACTGATGATAGATTTGGCATGATCTGACACCACAGTGATCTGATTCAAAAACACTGATTCCTTCAGAAAGAAATACATACTGCATATAATTGATAAAATTACATTTAAGCAATATGACACTCCCAATTGTGCTGTTGTTCTGATGACAGCAGATATTTGTAACCATAGAACTCTTGCTTAAATATATAATGATTATAATATTGTTTTACTTATGATAAAAAAATCACCTAAAACATTCCTCCCATGGATACACGATACAAATTTCTTGCAGATAAAGGTAGAGTTACAAGTGTCAGTTAATACAGCTCCTAAAATGTTTGCACTGGACATTTTACAAGTTTTTATATGTAAACAAGACTAATACACTAGACTAATAAGAATTCTCAAATACAGCTCAGTAACCTGAAACATCAGGCATGCTGAGATTTTTTAAACTTTTTTAAAGCATTTTAAAAAGCTGACATGTGCCATTGTGAAAGTTTTACCAAAATACCAGATCCTCCCAGCAAGACAAGAAATCCTCTGGAGGTCCAATCAGAACACAGTATTGCTCTTGCTTCTGCCATGGCAACAACATAGTGACAATGAGGACCGGTCTGTACTTCTGGGAAAACTCAAAGGGGTTCATTGCTGTATCAGCGCAGTCCCTATGCAAGGGAGCCTTTGACAGCATGGTGAAGATCGATTGCTATATCAACTTTATTGTCCCCTGCAGCAGCAATATTTTCTCATAAATAAATGTGTGAGGAATATGAAAAATTCATGTATGGCAGGTGGAAACAGTATAACATGCACATACTCATACAATGTACACATTCCAAGGGGATTGATTTACATATCTGCAGCACACATAGACTTTATACTGTATAGCAGTACTGAAAGACATAATTTAAAAAGTGAATTAACCAAACACACACACACACACCTCCCCTCTTGAAGGTTATTTAGCAGCTGCTTGGTAAACAGCACAGAAGGCGACACATTTATTCCGCCTCCATTTGTTTGTCTTGCTCATTGATTAACCCTGATTGTTTTCTTTTGTAGGTTAGGCTGGGATCACTGCAGTACTGCAGCGATACTGCATATTATGGACATTTACATAACATATTCCACAGTTTATAAACTAGTAAAAATAAAGATTCCACAAGGTGAGAAAAAGAAACTGTTACAGAATATTAGACTCAAGACAAGGATTAATGAAGAGATGATGATTTATTCACAGAGAAAAGTAAATAGCGATGCAGGTGAGTATATGCAGACTGGTATAACAGTTTGTGGATTAATAATGGATGATACTGACAGTTTCTTTCTTGCAGGTGGATTGGAGATTGTGGATGGATGGATTGATGGAGCACACTCGTCGTCGGAACAGGTAAGCAACAGTTTCACTTTTACACAGGACAGAAGACACTAGATACACTGGGGAACAGGAAGGCAATAGAGAAACGCTGGAGATATGTCCCAGGTAGCCAAAATGGTTCAGCCCGATAATGGCCGAGATCCGGCAGACCGGACGAAATAACTCGGCCCGGTTGTGGTTGCCAGACTCGGAATGGATGCGGGATGAATCACACCGACAAGAATTGAACACTTACTTGGTACTGGCCAAAGTCTGGGTACTGAAACTGAGCCAACACTGGGTCACAATCACACCAACAAAATGGTACACTTAGCCGGTACTGGTCTGAGACTGGGTACTGAAACTGAGCTGACACCGCCGACACAAGACCACAATCACGCCAGAAAAAACTGGTACACTTAGCCGGTACTGGTCTGAGACTGGGTACTGAAACTGAGCTGACACCACCGACACAAGACCACAATCACGCCAGAAAAAACTGGTACACTTAGCCGGTACTGGCCGGTAACTGGGTACTGAAACTGAGCCAACACTGGGCCACAATCACACCAACATAATGGTACACTTAGCCGGTACTGGTCTGAGACTGTGTACGGAAACTGAGCTGACACCGCCGGCACAGGACCACAACCACGCCAGAAAAAACTGGTACACTTAGCCGGTACTGGCCAGTGACTGGGTACTGAAACTGAGCCAACACTGCCAGAATCAGGCCTCAATTACGGCATCAGAAATGGTACACTTAGCCGGTACTGGTCCGAGACTGGGTACTGAACACTTAGCCGGTAGTAGTCTTGTTTGGTAAATTAAAAAATATACTTGCACTTACTCTTATACAGAACATCCCTTGGTTCCCCCATCTCTGTCCAATGCAAGCTGCAGACATCATTTGATGAACTTTTCAATCTCTCCATCTGATACACTGGCAGTCCTTGCATTTCTTCACATTGATTAAAAAAAAAAAAGAAAAAGAAAAAAGATCAATCACAATACTATAGACTGTTACCAATCCAGTTTATTTCAACATCAACAAAAGACATCTTCAGCTATACTGCAAAGGTGGAACAGAAGTTGCATCTGGCATGGCATTAATGCTTATTTACACAGACGATTTAATGATGTTCATGTACATGTATTTACACAAAAAAGTGCACAATGCAAATAAATAAGAAAAAAACAACAACAACAACAACTCAGAGGGTGAAGCTGCAATATCATTGCATGCATGACTGCTTTAAGTTTTTTAAGACTTTAAGAATATTTAGATATTTTTATTTGGAAAATAGTCAACAAAGACTAATTAAATATTCATTATTGTGCCGTGTCTCAGTGCAAATCGGGCCAAATCTGCACATCCAAAGCTCGCCAAATCTGGCATCCATTACTGGGCCAGAGCTGGCTCAGCCACTGCCAGAACACGGCCGAGTGAGCTGACACTCAGCCTACTTGGTTACCTGGGGTAGCTTTCACTTTGGAAATTGGAAACAACAGGAGTTCTTTACTCAAAACAAGTCCAGACAATGTGGGTATCCAAGGGGTGTGCTTTTTTACAAAGGGTGATTGGTGAGGGAATGCGCTACAGGTGTGGGTGATCAGTACTCTGGTGATCCATTTTGAAAAAAACAGCATATGCTGGTTAGGTATGTTTTGAAACATGGCAGCTGGTTTGAGCTGTTTATGCTGGTCCTTAGTTGGAGCTAGTTGCTTTGGACCATCTTAAGACCATCTTAGGGCCAGCACTTGACCAGCTTAAACTAGCTCATGACCAACTAAGGACTGCCATGCTTCAAACCATACCTAATCAGCATATGCTGTTTTTTTTTAATCAGGCATTGTATCCTTTGTGATTGGCTGACAGTGGAGCCAGGCAGGGGTGAGTTTCCCGAAAGCATCGTTAGTGAACCATGGTCGTTAGTCCCATTGAACTCTATTGGTAACGACGGAACTTGCGACCATAGTTCGCTTTGGGAAACGCACCCCTGATCCGTGACGGCAACGCAAAAGTAACGTAACACTTTTTACTTTCCATAAAAAGTAACCAGTGCAGTTTGTTACATTTTTAGGAAGTAACACATTACTTTTAAATTTAGGAAGTAACACATTACTTTTAAATTTAGTAACTTTCTCCAACACTAAACAACACTATGACTTTATTTTCTCTTACTGCATGCATGTTTTCACATGTTTTAAGTATTTAAAGTATTTAAGAAAGTAAGAAAAAAAAATCTGAGTGACAAAACATACTTATGTATACAAACAATACATTTAAAAAAAAATTCATAATATAGTGTTGCTTCTCAAGTAAGTTTTTTTTTTTTTTTTTTAATTTTTAAGAATATTTAGATTTTATTAATTTTTATTTGGAAAATAGTCAACAAAGACTAATTAGAAATTCATTAAGAAGACTTTTTTTTTGCAGTGTATGTATACTGGTTTGACTAATAGCATCTAACAATGGTAACTTGGTCCTTTGGCTTGACATTTATTGCAAACACACTTAAAGCTTCTAAATAAATGTACTTAATGGTGTTGCCTATGAGAACAAATTACGTTGCACTGTCATATCTTTCAGAACATGATATTTAGAAACACCAGCAGCATTCTGAGAATAATTAAGACAAGAGTCCATTATGAAATTAGAAGGACAAACAAAAACATTTTTGTTCACTCCCTTAGGCATGTCATTAAAAGATAATTTCAGCCATGCATTCATAATAGTTTGATCTTTTGTAAGTGTATGCACAGTTTTATAGGTGCATTTTGTCTACATGCAGGGATAGGACAACATCAGACGGTTTTGTGATTGATGGACAGACATGAGTTATTAAGGGTACGTCAACTTACATAGCCTACATAGCCTTCTTTTTTAGGCATACAAGTCCAACTCTTATCAACTTGAATAGGGAAAGACCGATATGTCAAAAATCGCTTGGCAAGCTCACAATATATATAAAATTGTTCTATGGTCTCAAGCATGGTTCAATAAATTACAACTTTTATAAATTATTTTTTCTTTTCATCCATATGTTTCTAAAAGTGTAGGATCTTGATACATTTTGTCACTGAAAACTCTGTCCTCCCGTGTGACAATATATTCTGATATTAAATCGGGCAATTCCACGGACAACTTTAGTTGAAGGACCCCATTAAAGGTCATTTTACTGAAGCCCCTTGTGAAGCCCGTGACATGTGCACATGGTTAGCGTTTGTCTCAGAATTGTTCAAATTAACTTTTTTTGGAACTACTATAAAAGTAAGTTTTGTTGTCCTTTGGTGTGACACCCCTAAATTATATAAATTATATATTTTTAACTAAAAATGTATGTTAGACATAATCATGAAAAATTATGCAATTGTGTCTTGCTAACTGCTAATGACAGGTTAGCTACAAATAGCAAGGTCATTAACTGACTCAAAAGGCTATGGTGTGACAGATAATGTCCACTGGTTAGACACCTGTACTGTCACACCAGAGGACAAAGATGTCACACAAGTGGACAAAGTCTCTTTAAGAAGCATTTTAAATAATTAAAAAAGATTTGTCCTTTTTATTCTTTTTTTGATCATTTTTAGTGTTCTTAAACACAATTATTACATTGAATGAAATGTTTTCTGATGTTTTCAGAACATTTTTACTGTTATAAAGTGTCATAAAAATAAGTATAAAATGTGATACTTTGTTTTTGAGACAGAAAGAATTGAGGGAGAGAAATGAGTAGGAGGCAGAGGACACTGTAGTACAGAGAGAAAATATAGAGCCATATACTTTAAAAAATGTGATTTTTAAAAACATAGTTGATGTAAAAAAATTATTACATTAAAGTTTCAAAAATATTTGCTCTGTCAAGGAATCACAGTTAATTTAGTTGATGTTTTAAAGAAAAAAACGTTGATATTGTTTGTATTAAAATTAAATGTTCTTTCTTCTTTGACACATTTAAAGTTAAATAAAAATATTTTAATGTAATACCTTTCACTCTCTTTAATCCAATAACTACAATTTCTGTCCTTTAGTGTGACATAATGTCCTATGGTGTGACACACATAAAAAGAACCACAGAATTGTCTTTATCTCAAAATATCTTAAAAGAACAGTTGAGTATTACAGTAGGGGAGTATGGGTAGCATAGTCTTAAACACGTGAAGTTTGGCTCGTTTTATTGAAGACGGGATTTTCTACACTGAGTGTACAAATTGAGCATTGCACTTTCTCCTTTTCATTGTAATACTATGTCTAATATCGTCTCTGGTAATTCAGACCCTGAGTCCATAATGGTTTATTTGAAAGCGGTTTCCCTTTAACAAACTACACGTCAATTATCAGAACTTCTCTGAAGCCAATATGCTTACTGTGAGATAAAGAAAATTAACTCCAATGCACAATTATTGAATTCCTTCAGCAGATGCTCTGTACTGAATAATATCACAGTGAGAGCTGAGAATCAGCGTAATGAATCAGATTCAAAATATCTTGATGTTTTAGCAAAGTAAAGACCCAAGGTCACTCAAGTACCCTCCAATGCTTGTCTCACTTTCTTTATGTAGATTCAACAAAAAAAAAACTCAAAGGGAGACTGACCTTTCCTTGACATAATTTGTCACTCATTTAAGCGCTGAAACAGCTGCCTAGAGCCCAATCAGCAGGAATGAGTCTTGTGTCCTTGATTTGTTTTCATGTAACAGTCTGTAGCAAAACTCAATACACAAGACTCATTACACAGGCACAGATGAAAGCTGGTTTTCTCTGGTTCTAATTATTTAAATACATAGTTATTTTCTCACAAAATAATTTTGCTCTAAGAAATAAATAAGGAATCAGTTTTATTAGTGCAAGGTTAAGAAGACTGCGAGTAATATTAGTATGTTCTTAGCTTTCTAAGGGGTTTCTTTCTGCATATTGAATTTAAAATTAAAAACTAAAAAAAAAAAAAAAAACTCCCAGGCACTAAGTGTGTTTATTGCCATGTTAAAATAATAATAATAAAAAAAAAACTTTAAGAAAAATTAATAACAAAAAAAAACTGAGAATAAAGTCATAACATTACAAGAATAATCTTCTGTGTTTGTCCCTTCATCCACTGTGACAGTCATAATATTCAGATAATAAAGTTTTAATCTTACATAAATAAAAGATCAAAGACGCATTATAATTACATCTAAAAATACTATGATTCTGTTCTCGTAATGTTATTCTTACAACTTTTGTACAAGGCCTATTATGAGTTTATCCACAAAACATTACAACTTCATTCTCATAAAAGGTCTTTTATGAAAATATTATGACTTTTTTCTTGTATTGTTCTGATTATCAAAATATTCTAACATCTTACTTTAAATCTTTGGGTTTTTTTTTTTTTTTTTACATGGCACTAAAAAGCTGTCATAACTGCATGAATAAAATTACATGTAAAATTACAATTTAAAAAATGTGCAAATGACACATTTCACAAACAGAGATGTTTAATGGGCAGACAGTGAATGCAAATGTCTCTGCTTGGGCACAAGCGTGTTTTACAGCACTCACAATCTACAAGGCCAACAGCATTATTAGAGCAATACCAATATCTGGCATTGCCATAGTAACAACTCAGTTCTGCCTAATGCCCAAATGCTGTGCATAGTTCAGGTGCAGATGCATTATCTCTGAAACACAAGAACAAATCCACTGAATCCAACATTATCTGTGATTTATGAAAAAATGATGCATATCATGCCTATATAATGAAATAAAATGAAATGTTTAAATAATAGAACAGAAAACACAAATGCATTTTTTAAAATGGCAAATATAATGAAGCCTCATAATGCCTCATAAGTCAAAAGTATTATGATTACCTTCTGTTGAGAACACCCTCTATTGTAATTTGAACTAAACAACACTGAATACTGCACATCACATCTTTCAGACTTGTTATAACAAATCTGAGCACTCCGTCTAAACTTGGCTCAGAATTAGACCTTAAATAAAATAAATCCATTATAGGCTAAAGATTTTTATCCTCGACAGACCACATTAAAATAGGAAATTACCACTAAACAAATAATATCATGGGAAAGTGAAGTACTTGCGGTTTTAAAGGCTCATATAATCTCACGATTAAGAAAGACTAAGAAAGAAATATAATTGCAGCCCATCTAATCTGACTGTCAAAATCACAAGGGAGTTAAGTAATCTGAAATTAAACACGTTATTTTTTCAGACAATCACAATCATGGTGGCAGTTGCTTAAGCACTTGTCCGATTCAAAACAACACCTGTTATATTTATCTTTTAATTGAAACTGTACAGATACCACACTGCATATCAAAGTCAGAGAGCTGTGTGTGCTAGAGCAGAATGATTAATGATGATGATAACTGTAAACATGCAGTTCTGTCTCATACAGCTGCTGTGTCATACTGCTGAACCATCCATTAGATAAAAGTGCTGTAACTCATCAGTTGTAATGTAAATTAACCCCCTAGCCGAAATACCAGGCAGGACGCAGGATGAGTCGAGGGAGGGGGGAGCCATTATGGAGACTTGGCAGGCAGAACCAGGGGAATGACTTACTGAGGCAGAGCTGATGGCAGTGCAGACCCATGTGGAGATGAAGAAACCAGGCAACACAGAAGGTCCTGTTGACCAAGGTGAAGCAATGGTGGGTGAAGCCCATCAGAGGCAGTCAAAGGCCTAGAAGTCCATGGCGACAACAGAGCAATGACTAACCAATGCGAAGCCAGCAGGACGAGGAAGCCTGGTGGAGCCATAGGGATGACAGCCCCAGGTGAAGCCGAGGGAGCGAGAAGCCAAGGTGGAGTAAGAGAGTGCTTCTCAATTCTTATTTGTGCATCCTCCTTTCCTTTCCTCGCTTCCTTTCCTCGCGTCTTAGCTCCACCCCTTCAGGATGCAAGTGAAGGACGCAAGGAAAAGACTTGTGGATGGAGGAATTGAATCAAGTGTAATGATATCCTCGCTCCCTTTATTGTCACATCAAAGCGTCATCAGCCGCACTCAAAGGATCTGCCCACATGTTGTTAATGTTTGGTTATTTAAAAAAATATAATATATTAATAAAGCATGATGCCCCGTTGAAATATGTGAGATGTAAAGTTTATTAAAACTGCAAAAGTAAAGCATACATTTAAATTATTGTGACAGATATGTAGGGGGAGGAGAATGTATACGCATGTCACGTTTCTCGACAAGAAAGACTTCTGCAAAGGATACACCTGAGTATCCTCGCTCATGACTCCTCAAAAGGCTTCCTCACTCCTCGATCCTCACCTCCTAGCGGTGCAATTAGATAATTGAGATGTCCTTCAAGATGGCTGAGCTTGATTGTTTTCCAGGTCATAGGATGGAGGACAGAGGAGCGAGGAAACGAGGAGGGATATTGAGAAGCACCCACAGACTTGGAAGTTCTAGGTGGAGCTAGAGGGTCGACAAAGCTGGTTGGAGCTGCCAAACAGGAAATCCCAAGGAGGATCCAGGCTGCAAGGCAGATTCAGGCTGCAAGGCAGAGCCAGTGTAGGAGGAGCTGGAGGGCTGAGTGGAGCTAGCAGAGACAGGGCCAAAGAAATGAAGAGTAACGCTAGTTCTGGCAGGTCACGTGAGTCAAGCTCACATCATCTGACTCATAGCTGATCCACATCTACCTATAGGAATATGACGCCTATCACAGCATCCCTATATAAGGTCCATTCAGTATTATCAGTAGCTTTATTGCATTGCTCAGGAGCTAATTATCCTCCTCTATCTCCAGCTCCTCCTCTTGTCCAGGCAGGACTTGGCCTTTTGATATTCAGTACTCCTATGGGGACAGACGATGTTACCAACCATTTACGCACTTGGTCAGATTTTCGCTGGGCTAGGGCTCGGGACGATCTTTGGCACAAGCATTGGCTCTGGCGTTAGCATTGTGGAGGGCTCGGGCTGCAGATGCAGTGGATGCTGTGTGAATTGCGGTTACTGGTGTGATGGGCTCCTCCTCTCTCTCGCAGGTAAGGGGGAATCCATTAAGCACACAGTCCACAAACTCCATAAGCATCCCTTGAGGACTGTGAAAAACATACACAGGATGTCTTCATCATAATGGACACGATGTTACAGACCAAGAAGTCCTGTGTGTGCTCCTCGAGGGAGCGAACCCCCTGCAAGAGGAGGAGGATCTGTATGCCACTAGATCCATTTGTTAGGTCAGTTCTTCTGTCATGCACGGATGCGGCAAAGATGTGAAGACCAGAATCTAATTGCTAGCAGTAACGATTTTATTAAATACAAACTCAAAACAAAATACTCAAAAATGAACAAACACAGGGTTTAAATGCAAAGGAAAACTAATCAAGGAAATGAACATCAGGTGCAAATCATAATCAAATCAATGAGAAACCATAGAAACAAACTCGAATACAGGAAACAGAACTAAAACACTTGCAAACCCACCTAAAACAAACAAGAGCAGAACCTATCGTAACACCATCTGACTGAATCACCCTGGGAGGACTTACTCTCACATAAACAAAAAAGAATGGCTTATCGAGAACCTTAAAACCTTCTAGTGATAAGGCAAGAAGAGATCATAAACCCAGGACTGTAGGAAAAGTAACTTGAATTCAGAAAAAAATTGATTTTATCTCTCTGCTGGGGCAATGAGGACCAGCTGAATTGAAAACTAATATGATTTGTTCTGCACTGACTGCCTCTGAGCCTGTGCTTTGAATCTGATATTGACAAAAACAGAGTTTAACATTTCAAGACTTGAAAATGCAAACAAATTGTTTTAAAGACATCAGAGCAGCGAATTCATTGATCTGGAGTGTGCGTAAATGTACAGTTATTCTGCCAACACATCACAATCATAATTTAAACGGAACCAGAAAGCATTGTTATAGAGATTTCTAATGATAAATTAAGGACCAGTTTTCCATCTCGGTGAGCTGCCCAGTATTGCTTTGATTTGAGTTAGCAAAATGAAGAAATCAGCAAATAGGGGAAAATAATATGTTGTCATTTATCAAGTTAATGAATAAGCTAAAATGGCCCAAGTTGTCTTATAGACAAGGACAAATGATGCAGAGAAAAATATTTCTCATAGGTTTCCTATCTTCTGGCACGTTTCAATAAAACAGACATAGAGATAAAGACAAATTGCCCCAAGTTATGGGTAAGCTGAGGGAAACTTGAACAGATTTCTATTACAGAATACAAATTATGCTAAAATACTAAAGCAATATGCCATTCCAAATATTTTACTATACTTCATATTATTTTATTAAATGTAGGCCTATTCAAAGATGTATTAAAGATATTCAGGATTATATGACTATTCTTTCTTTCTTTCTTTCTTTCTTTCTTTCTTTCTTTCTTTCTTTCTTTCTTTTAATTTACAAAAAGGATGATTATTGTGAAAAATCAACAAAAGCTTTGCTATGCTGCAGTATTTTCTTTAGCACATGAATTCAGCTTGAAAGCAAAGGTGGGTCTCTTTTTTCCAGCTAGGCCTTCTTCAGATTCTTCAAAGAAATCTGTTCCCCAACATGCCCTCAGGTTTTTCAGCCAAACCAATGCAAAGGTATTTCCTGTATTTCATTGCAAATTTCGCTATAAAAAAAGTCCAAGTTGAGTCACTTCCATCTTTCTCTGAGCTTTCAGTCTGTTTTTGTACAATGTTTTTGTACAACATCAGTTGTAAAGTACTTTATGAAAATTAGATTATCATTTCCTGAAGGAAATGCCAGTGCTTGCAAGCCAGAAAAAAAGAATAGTGTTAAATGCAAGCTTATGTAGCTTTTAGATAAGCTTAGGTTTTATCCTTTGGTTCTGTGTAAATTAAATGCTGCATCAGAGACTCTTTGCCATCCCATAAGACCATGAGAGCTGAGGAGCTATCAGATTTGAAAAGCTGAAAAATAAAAACTGGTGAATTGTGATCCCTTTCAATCACTGTAGGTACCAAGAAATGTACTTGTAGTTAAAATGTACTTGTTTAATAACACTCAAGTAAATTGTTTTCATGGTTGTTTTGTTAGTACAACATATGCGAAAGAACACATGGTGTTACTACACACCTCCATATATGAAGGAATCAGTAGTATGGGAATTTGGACACAGCAAAAGTTACAGTACAGAGTAAAGGTAGCTATAAACAGTTACATATATGGAAATGACCAATCATAATTCAGTGTGCAAACAAAGTCTGAATTAAATCTGAATGTTTAGCATCTGAATGAATTGCAATACTTAAGTATTAAACATATGTATTAAACATTAAGCATCGCCAGTGCTGTATTGAGTTTAAATTTACTGACTTACGGAGTTAAACTTTAGAACAGACTCCTATTAAATGTTCAAAGAATATCAATAATGCACTGCCTTACAAGCACTGTAATAATATTTTGTACGCAAGATAATTAAATGTATGAGGTAAGTTGGCTAAATTTACTTCATTTCCATTGCCACTATTGTTTTAATAAAAGTGTCTCATTAAACTCAGGGTTAATCATTAGATTAAATATTTAAGACTTCATGCTGGCAAACCGTCACCACCGTATATGCCATATTTTTAATAAATAAATAATTTTATTTAAATTTTACATTTTACTCTTTCTCATGTGCCCATTTCAATCACACAAAGATATATATGATAAATCTGTGCAGTTCCTTACAAGAGGCTCAATTTCCCTGTTGGCACATCTTACCCCACTTTCACTTGTTCAAAGAAAAAAGGAATTAAGTGCTTTACAGCATCTGGAGCTGTGACTACAGAGTAGTCTCAAATACTAGATGACAGACTTTGAGAATAATTTGCTTGACCCTTGACCTGAGCTAATAGAAGGCCAGTGTTTCTTGTCTAAATTCACATCTTATCCAATAAACCTATAAAAATGGTGTAAGTTGCTTCAGTGGCAGCCGAGCCACTAAGCACTGCTGTGCTTCCTTATTTCTAGATGATCCATCCATTCATTATTTACACTGCATCAGTTTCTTACATAATTAATTGGAACCATTAATGCATAATTTGGCAGATTAATGAGTTTTAATTAAGCGAGCATTTTATTGTGCTGTTGATTAGGCTTACTGGGGAATGAGGTGGGGGTGTGGCTTGTGTCTAATCTCTCTGTGCCTAATTATATGAAGTAAAAATTGATTATATGGACACTAGAATTTTCTGGCACTATAAGGCTACAGATACAAGTGTGTATGTGTGTGTGTGTGTGTTATTACAGACTTTAACTTGTTGATGTATAGTTTAATGTACATGCTACATAATAGCAAATGGCATTAACTTTATAATCAATAAAACTGACCAAACCCTCTCATACTGTTAACTTGGATCGAAAACTACACAGTTGTGCAGAGTAAAAGTAATCTATGTTGCACTACATTGTGAAACACAATAGCAAAGTTGACATTATATGTTTTAGCTTTCCAAAGGTCATTGTGTCAAACCAACAAATACACAATACAACTCTATTTGTTTATGTCTGAACAGGAAAGCGCTGACCTTAAACAAAACACTGAGAGCGACTGTAACATAAAGGTCTTTCCTGTTGTGCGATGACTGTTGCTGTGAGACATCTTTAGATCAAGACTGAACTGTCAGATCTTGTAAATGAGATCTGATACGCAGAGTGCAGCGACGGACTGACTAAAACAAAATCACCTAGGTGATTCATGACAGTTAATGTATGAATGACTGGAGCTTTTCAGATCATTCAGTCAGATCATTCAATCATTTATGGTTGCGATATATTTATCTTCTGAATATCTGAAAGACAGTTTTATATAATTTATTCAACTATGCTGTAATAAGTCACACAGATTCTTCAAAACAAACTCTAAGGCAAATAAGATGAAAATCCACTCTATTTATTTTCTAAATGCATCTTATTTATATTAATGTGAATGATTCCTCCATGCATATTTTTCAGAGGTGTAATGTACTTGAGTAAAAGTAATTAGTTGCTGTACTTAAGTATCTTTTTGGCTACTTTGTTGTACTGAGTATCAAAGATATTGGCAACTTTTACTCTCTACTTGACTACATTTTTGAGCAAGTAAATGTACTTTTTATTCCACTACATTTGTGATGAGTAATGCAATTACACATTACATTTTTCATGGCACCTAACTTTTTCTGCAGCAGTTTGTTTCTGATATAAAGAAGCAATATCGCCATCTAAGGGCATTGAAGGTACTATATCTTGTGCGTTTTGCCTTTACTCACCCAAAGCTTGTCAACAAGGCTGCTTTACATGAATGTAAAGCATTAGCAGATTTTTTTATTATTAGCTGAGGAAATGACTGCAGCTGGTGATGAGGCTTTGACTATTTAATTTTACTTAACATTGTTTTATTTATCTGCTATATTGACAAGACCTTTTTAAAGGATATTGATTTACTTATGACCTTTTTGTGCACTTGAGCTTAACTGAGATTTGAGAGTTTGTTTAAAAGGTTGTTGTGTCGACCTTGATTTCTTGCAATATTGAGGTATTCAGTTTTATTTTGATTTTACAAAAAATTTGTTTAAAAAAGAAGAAGAACAGGCGACTCTCAACATAACACCGACTGTTACGCAACAGTCGTGATCATTAATATGTACGCCCCCAATATTTGCATATGCCAGCTCATGTTCCAGGCATTACACAAGGGCAGCCAGTATTAATGTCTGGATCTGTGCACAGCTGAATCATCAGACTAGGTAAGCAAGCAAGGACAATAGCGAAAAATGGCAGATGGAGCAATAATAACTGACATGATCCATGATATCATGATATTTTTAGTGATATTTGTAAACTGTCTTTCTAAATGTTTCGTTAGCATGTTGCTAATGTACTGTTAAATGTGGTTAAAGTTACCATCGTTTATTACTGTATTCACGGAGACAAGAGCCGTCATTATTTTCATTTTTAAACACTTGCAGTCTGTATAATTCATAAACACAACTTCATTCTTTATAAATCTTTCCAACACATAGACAGTAAAAGAAATGGACACAGCGACCCCATTGGAACTCAATTGAGACAAGTGAAGCCCATTTTTAGCGATTTTTAGCACTTCCGTTTCTGACGCGCAGACTCAAACTAAGCTTGATGACGTCAGCAACCTGTCTGACAGATGTAAATCTTCTAGTAGCTGTGCGTGAAAACTGCCATCGTTAATCTTGCAGAGACGGCGAGCTTGAGCGGGGAGTTCTTTGGCGTGAGTGAGCAGGAGAAATTATTCTGATTAATTATTTTGTATAGTATTTTAAAATGTAACGCCAGTACGCCATATTAAGTTAATGCATACTATTGCCTGCGAGCTTCTCCTCCTGTCTGTACGGTAATTTCTCTACTGTGCGACAGAGAGTCGAGTGGTTATGACGCAATCGTTAGCCTATTTTTACAAAAACTGTTTCTACGGGGCCATAATGTAACATAGAAGGTAATGGAGCCCTTTATACATTGTCGTGTATCTTTAGAAATAAATAATGGACAAATTGAGTCTTTAAACGCCTCAGATGTAAAGTTATTTGCTGTCAAAGTGACGCCAAAATGAATGGGAGTCAATGGGATGGCTAACGCAAGTGAAGTTCTGCTACAAGATGGCGACACGCGGCCGACTTCAACTTCCGGTCGACTTCCTTGGGCACTGTTCCAACAGTGTAGCATTAGCCGTTAGCCACGGAGCATAGCCTCAAACTCATTCAGAATCAAATGTGAACATCCAAATAAATACAATACTCACATAATCCGATGTATGCATGCAGCATGCATGACGAACACTTTGTAAAGATCCATTTTGAGGGGTATATTAGTTGTGTGAACTCTGTTTATGCAATGATAGAGTCGAGAGCTCGGGAGGGGGTGGAGAGCGTGAGCAATTAAAGGGGCCGCAGCCTGAATCGGCGCATTTCTAATTATGCCCCAAAATATGCAGTTAAAAAAAATAATTAAAAAAAAATCTATGGGGTATTTTGAGCTGAAACTTCACAGACACATATCAGTACTTTTACTCAAGTATGGTTTTCAGGTACTCTTTACACCTTTGATATTTTTTCATATTTATTTATTTTGATCTCATCATTTAAATCGAATTGTCATAACTGGTTCTTCCTGTGAGACAACAGACATATTTTTGCTGATGTATTCCAGATTTCTCCAATAATTTAGTTTGCTTAAACCCCACCCCTTTCTTACAATTGACTTGGCCAGCTTGCATTCAGATCTGCCTCCATCCAATCAACAACAGATAAATAGAACCAAGTCCCTGCCCTACATTTTTTTGTGAAAAAATCTGTATCTTTAAAGAGGTTCACTTTTCAAAAATTCAACTCCCAATTACTCACCCTCATGTTGTTCCAAACCTGTATGGCTTTCTTTCTTCTGTGAAACACAAAAGGAGAATGTGAGGTCCAAAGCAACACTGAGATAAACAAAGGGATTTTTCAGAATATCCTGTTTTGTGTTTCACCGAAAACAAGTTTGGAACATAAATTATGTAAATGAGTATGTGATTCTATATTAAAGCGAAGATGACAATAATACAGCCTAGGGATTTTATACATAATAAAGAGATTCTACAGAGGAAACTCTTTGGGACCAAATGAGAAAGTGAGAGAGAGCTGTGACTACGTCTGAGACATCCGACTTCCTAAACCCTCTGTCTGTGAGTTGGCAAGCCTGGTGCACACAAGCGTCAGTGGGCGTGACATTGGGGTGAGTGCTGGTAGCGGGCGAGTGTCTCGCTGGAAAAAACCACACAACTATATTTCTGTCTGACTGCGTCACTGTGCAGACTTAGATTATTTATGAACAAGCTTAAATGAGAGACTTGAGGAGTCTCTCTGGGTGGGACACAAAACCAACAGGCCAGACTGTTACATAAGAGTGGATAGCCAAATGATCTGTCAGCCCAAGATAAGGGAGGGAGACTGCCTCAGAGTACCTTAACACAACTTCCTATTCATCTTGCAGATGGGCTACACTAAATATATGGCCACCATAAAGCACAGCATAATAACGTGACTGAGGAGCGAGAAAGGAGGGGGAGCACTTACACCAGTAATGGAAGGAGAGCTTTCTCCAGCATTTTAGAGCAGCAGGGGGCTTCTCTGATGTGTTAATGTGTTGACGGAGACAAATGAGGCCGTGTGGTCACGAGGGGACATGGAACAAGAGCCCTGTTGTACACAGCACAGCACAGAATACAGGAACCCCTGCCTAGCCAAACAACAACACAGGAAGCCAGGCCTGCCAAACACAAAGGCTGTTTATTTACCCTCATGTCAACCAATCATGAGTACACAAATCAATAAAGTGTTAGACCACAAGAGACAAGCCAGGTTAAACAGAGACTGTAGGTTAAATAACGACTGCTTTAAATCAAGAATCATTAGAACTACAAAGATGTTTACAGGGTTTTGTTTTGGATGTTTTTCAGGCCACACTATGTGGCATAAATATAAATTAAATCCACAGTCATCCAAATAAATACATAGAATAATTTACCCAAAAATGTTGTCTCCATTTTGTCTTTCGCAACTCATTTGACTTTTTTTCTTCTGAGGAAGTGGAACACAAAAGGAGAAATTTAGCATAATGTCTAAACTAGTGGTTCTCAACTTTTATGACTTGAAGGCCCCCAATTCTCCAACACAATATTCGAAAGACATTGTTCACGTTTTGTTTTTTTTTGTTTTTTTGCATGTTAAATTATTACACTGGTCTAAACTGCTCTTCTATATAAAATAAATGATGATCATTACTGTCAAACAGATGTTCAAGGAAAGATTTTCAGTGAAAAACAAATTTTTTTTTTTTGGATTCCACAGAAGAAAGTCATACAGTCAAACCAAAATTTATTCAGACACCTTGAACATTTCATTCATTAATACAGTTTATTCACTAAAGTTTAAAAAAAACTAAAAAATAAAATATGTCAATAAAATATGACAAGATCCCAGAGTTAAACTATGTCAGAAAAAAATAATCTTAATTATGTCAGATAACACTTAAGCAAAACATGGTCAGGTCAAAGTGTCTGATTTCTAATTTTTGGTTCCAAATTTTTATCAATTTTACTGGAAATTTGGGGTATAATATGTCACAGTTTATTTTGCTATCCTGACTTACATCAATAAACTATAGTGTCCTGCACCCACTAGTAAAAATATATTATAAAAATATAAAAATGTCTGAATATTTTTTGTTTTGAGTGTATATGTTTGAAACTAATAATCCACTGCAAGCTATGCATTAAAATTGGAGGCAAAAAAAAAAAAAACACCTGACACAAAGTGATGTGCATTCAAATCATTTAATGCACAGCTAGCCATGGACTATCCTGCTTATACCATGGTCATATACCAGCATTGACAAGTGAAAGCTATAATTGATGTTTCCAGTGCAATTGTGGGCAAAATGCTAGATAACCGTAATTTTTACCTTTAACATTTGACCGGAAGGATAAAAAATTATGGTTATCTACTATTTTGCCTGCTTCAAATCAGACACAGTAAGATTATGTGCAGTAAGATTATATTTATTTGAATACATTAATTATAGCATTTATTTGAATTAATTATCGAGAGAGAGAGAGAGAAATGAGAGATGCATGTGTGAATAATCTGCATGTGTGCAGCATCTCTCTACACTAACGATGAAGGTGCAAGTTTAATTACATAAAAAACAGCGGTTACCCCATCGTGGCTGAGAAATATAATGAAGCGATTTAGTAGTGAAGCTACCATGGCGTAATAATGATCAGTTTAACTGTACATATATGCTGTTTCCTTATATCCCTGTGTTGTCTTCTCTGTTACATTTCAAACTATCAAAAGACAAGATCACCACACAGTCAACAAGCCTGACGTTTCCTCCAATAATAACATGTTTTTAGCCTCTTGTCGGTCTGATAAACTCCACTACTGTTCCTCTCAGTAGAACCATCGCTCTTCAGCCAGAGAGAAGAGAGAGAGAGAGAATCATCTGCTTTGAGATACTGTGATAAGAATCAGGAGTATGTTTCACTTTCAGCTTCTCTGAGCGTGACGCCGAGGGCAGATCGCAGCTCTCCACAGGTGACAGAGAGGAAGTTCACAGAGCTGCCACAAGACGCCTACAGTGGATCACTGTCTTGCCTCTAAAAATGGGATATGAGATAATGACCTGCCAGTCAAAGAGTTGGACAGGTAAAAAAAAAAAAGGTAAGGAAGAAATAGATATGAGTCAGACAAAGAGAGAGGAAGGCAGGGGGAGAGAAAGAGAGAGATTCATTGAAACAGATAATTGGGGCCTGAAAATTGGGACAGCTATGCACTGCGAGACTCATTGAGTGCTGCTGGTACTTGAGAATGAGTTCTTCAGGGAATAAAATGGTATCACGAGTTAGACGTAACACAAAATCCAGGGCTAAGATTACAGGGACAAGCAATTGTAACCGAACACAAAAACAGGGTGTGATAAGAAACAATCAGTCATAATACACATTCAAAGTGCCTCTTGGAACATTATTTTTGAATATTCTCTGAACATTCTGAAACATTTTTGTGCTAACATTTTGAGAACATTTTTAAAGAGCAGATAACTTTGAACAATCGTTCTATTAATGTTACTGGAAGAACGTTTGTTTATAACTATGAGAGAACCTTGCCAGAATGTTAGGTAAAGTTCTGAGAGCATCCCCCAGGTTAGCTAGGTGTGCAGTCACATGTGTCTTGTGCAGGACACTGACTGTTCCTATAGCAACCAGAGCTTCTATTGGGACAAGCAATGACTTTATCAAACTTCTAATGGGACAACGCAATGACTATCATTTGGCAACTGGTTCTTTTATTTAGAAGGCGGGACTTATTCTGCATTGTGTTAAAGGTCCCGTTTTTCGTGGTTTTTTGAAGCTTTGATTGTGTTTATAGTGTGCAATATAACATGTGTTCATGTTTCGCGTGTAAAAAAACACAGTATTTTTCACATAATTTACTTATTTGTATACCGCTGTTTCCACTGTCATAAAAACGGGCTGATGACTTCCTTGTTCTATGAAGTCCCTCCTTCAGAAATACGTAACGAGTTCTGATTGTGCCAGCGGTTCCTGTGTTGTGATTCGACAGCAGTTTAGCGCCTCTTACCATAACGTGGAGATGCACGCGCTCAGTGTTATTGTAAGCATGTCTTTAAATTTTACCCTATCAATTTGAGCCGGAATCAGACCCGGTGATTGGACTGCGGGATGAAAATAACAGCGTTTCGACGACATGGCGACAAACACACTCTACAAACGCAACTCTTGTGTATTCCTGTGGGCGGAGGTTAGTCAAAAAACTGTTTTAGTGACGTCATTAAAGAAGGAAGTAGAGGGATGTAGTCCAAACTGGCCGTTCGATGTAGGCGACTTCTGTTAAATAAAATATCTCGCTTGGCATTGAACTTTGAGCTTTAAAATTTTACAGATTTTATTTATACTCTAACAACAACATTACACACTAACTAAAGTTTGAAACATGGGATCACGAAGAACGGGACCTTTAAACTTTCTCTGTTCAATATGAGTGTACACACTTCTACACTAAACTTCTACAGTCAGTCTCTGCATCCATGCTTGCATGAGGACAAGTAGCTACTTTGGTTCAATAAGTTTTCTGTGTAGCCAGGCAACCAGGACAAACAGAAAGTAAAAGAGAAATAGAAAGCAAGTCACCAAATAAATTTAGTACCACTCTATGTATTAATTATTATTAATAAATTAATATATAAATGTATAATTATATGAGTGAGTGAATGAATGAATTATAATAAATTGTACTTTAGTAAAAGATATTATATCATATAAAAACATTATTTTTACAGTTTTTCTCGAATTAACTGATTCATTTGACACAGTTTCCCAAACCATTTATTCAATTCTCAAAACAAAGACACATTTCTCAAAAACACATTTCACTTGTTTTCACATACATTCCAATTGTCTTACAGTTTTTCTCGATTACGTAAACACTATAACCAGGCTTTTGAACTAAAATTTCAAAACCATAACGCCATTTATAAAAAAACACACCCATTTCCCTAAACTATAAACACTATTCCCCTGTTTTGACACATGAATCAGATTTGTTGAACTGTCACTGCAAAACTCACTGCAAGACACAAATCCCTTCATTTCTCATTGCCTACATCATGTTGTCATTTAGAAAGCACTAGCATTCAATATTGTTCACTCAAGTCAGCATTGCTTGAGCTCAATTATCACACAGTTACCCACGTGGAAACACTAAGAGTCAAAATGTATCACACACCAATCAGAACCTTCAATAGAGAGATAGAAGAGCCCGAGTCAGTTCATTCAGTTTTGGAACAATGGATCCAGAGAGACGTGATTGAAAAGGTCGAGGACACCAGAGAGGAGGAGGAGGAAGAAGAGGATGAGCAAGAGCGGTAAGGAGTGGAGGAAGAGGTGAAGAAGGATGAGGACGAGGATGAGGATGAGGTGCAAGGAGACAAGGAGTCTCAGATGAAATTTGTGCCACTAGTTGACCACATCCTTGTCCATGGTATAACTATAAGGGAGGATGGGCAATGAGTTCAGCAAAACTTACAGTTTTTCTCGATTGCTTAAACACATTTCTTGAAACTATGCCTCATATTCTCAAAACAGTAAACACAAATCCATAACGTCCCCAAACATTATATTTTCAGGTCAAAATGAAGCTCTCCACTCAAAACTATTCACTCTTGCTGAAAAACCAAACTTTGCCCTCAGACATCACACACAAGCCCTCAAAAACACACACACTACAACATAGTCTTACACACTGGTGAGATCAATTCAAAACAATACTACAAAAACCAAAAACAAAAACCAGTAATAAGTTGTGTTGCTTGTGGTTCTCCCCCTGAAGGAACTTTTTTACATGATGAACATGTGTATACATTTGCACATTTTTTATTCCTTAATGTACTGTACAGTACAATACACCAAACAACAACAAAAAATCATATCTTATCACATCATATCTTTGGTCTGGGACAGGCCAGAGAATCTCGTCAACATCACAGGCTGTGATGTCTAAGGGCAAAGTTTGGTTTTTCAGCAAGAGTGAATGGTTTTGAGTGGAGAGCTTCATTTTGACCTGAAAATAGGATGTTTGGGGAATTGGGTGAGATGTTATGGATTTGTGTTTACTCTTTTGAGAATATGAGGCATAGTTTCAAGAATTGTGTTAAAGCAATCGAGAAAAACTGTAATAATTTCTGCAAAACTGTACACAAAATGCCCTTATTTTACAGTGCATGTTCTCATTCAGAAAACACAAACACATAGTATAATTAATTAAAGTGTCACTATGTAAACTCAAATAGCACACATTTATCCATCAGTAAACATTCAGTAGCAAAAATTATGACACACCAATCAGAATCTTGGGATATCGGGATAATATAAACAGGAGCACAGGTGATTGGGCTTTAGAAATTCCATCCTAGAATCATCAACAGGGATTTATACTACTTATACATAATTACAGTACACAGCAACAGTACTTTATATTAGAGAAATTTCACTACTCTGTGCCCAGTAAACTGTACCACATGTACACCCTCAAATTTGTAATTGTCAAATTTATTTGTAGCCGTTTTTATTTTTGTTTTTTTTTGTTTTTTTTTTCATGTGCTGTATTTTTGCAGAATTGAGAGACGACTACCGAAGGAAGGTAGAGAAAGTCTTTTGTCAGAAGACAGAGAAACTGCTAGTACTGTATACTGTAATGAAATTTGTCTGAAGGTGCAGAGGATAGCAAATTTATTTCTTTGTTTATGTATTACTGTAATTGACAGTATACTGTACCGTGTTGCATACACATTTCATATTTAGTTATTTGGTTTACTACTTCATCTACTTTCCTCTCCTGTAAGATCACTTTACAGTAGTGAAATGAAAATAATTTTTCCTAAAGCTCATTGTTGCATTTTACTCTATCTGTGCTCTTTCATTTATGTTGTATACTGTAATATTTGAGCTGCCAAATTATTCTTGAACACCAATAAGAGGTATTTTTGTTACAGTGTTATCAACTGATCTCACTAGTGTTCACTGGGCAGGAAAGTAGTCTGTGTATTTGCAGGTTTTGTGTGTCATCTGAGGCCAAAGTTCGATTTTGACAGAAGTGAATAAGTTTTAGTCTGAAATATTTGATTTTGACGTGGAAGTTTGATGTTTGTACAAATTAGTGTGTAGTTACGAGATTGTGTTAATAGTTGTGAGAAAAATGGTGAATTGTTTCATGAATTGTGTGTTAGCAATTGAGGAAAAACTCTAAGTGTATTTTTATATTGCCAGTGGTTTGGGGTAGTTTTGTAGTCAAGAAGCAGGCATCAAATTTGAAATGAGCTCATTTTGTGCATAAAATTGTAAAATTTCTCAGTTTAAACATTTGTTATGTTATTTATGTTCTATTGTGAATAAAATATTGGCTCATGTGATTTGAAAGTCTTTTAGTTTTCATTTTATTCAAATTTAAAAAACATCCCAACATTTCTGGAGTTTGGGTTGTATACTACTGTACACCTAAAGTGCTTTACAATCATATCAGGGGTCTCTCCTCAACCACCACCAGTGTGCAGCATCCACTTGGATGGTGTGACGGCAGCCACAGTACAACGGTGCCAGTGCGCTCACCACACACCAGCTGTAGGTGGAGAGGAGAGAGAGTGATAGAGCCAATTCAGTGGATGGGGATTATTGAGAGGCCATGATTGGTAGGGGCCAATGGAGGGAATTTGGCCAGGACACCAGGGTTACACCCCTTCTCTTTACAAGAATTGCCATGAGATTTTTAATGACCACAGAGAGTCAGGACCTTGGTTTAACATCTCATCCGAAGGATGGATACGACACTGTATCTGTTACCAATCAAATGAAATCACTAATAAAACATTCATCTTTGCACTCCCGATGTGACACAGAAGTTGCATTTGAATTGGTTGCTGAATAAATAATGTTGAGATTAATGCTTTAAAAATAAAATTTTGTTTATTGAACATTTGTATAGAATCAATAACATGTTTGCAATCGTGCTCATATTTGTGAAAACAGCTCTCTTGCATTTGCTTAATTGTATAAAAAACAAGATCTTGTCCGTGCCGATAGCCTAGTGGTTAGTGCAACGACATATGGCGCAGATGCGTTCATGGCAACATGAGTTAGATTCCTGTCTTGAGGTCCTTTGCCGATCTTGCCCCCCTCTCTCTGCCTAATGCTTTCCTGTCTGTTCTCTACTGTCCTCTCCAAATAAAAGGCACAAAAAGCCCATAAATATAACTTAAAAAAAAAAAAACAAGATCTCATTGTCACACTAAAGGTGTGTATGCAGGCAGACAGACAGACGAACACACTGATGAGTAAATTCCAGTTTTCCAGTTTTATCCAAACCGGGAATATCATCCAATAAAGGGCAGAGAGACATACCATACAAGAACATGCCTGAACCAAGACTAAACGTGAGGGGGTACAACTTATAAAACAACACAAATTAATTAAATAAACACAGCTGAAACCAATGTAACACAAATGAGGAGCGGGAAAACTGAACAAAGGAAACAGGAAACTAATGACAACATACTAAAATTCCTTGAATGACTAAACTAACAACACATAACTGTGACACTCATAGGCGCTCATACAAGTACTTTTTGCAATCATATCTTGAATTGTGATTGTAGTAATTTAGAAGACATTTTTGACACAATCCTCCATTAATTTCTGACCCGGCACAACAGTAACAAAAGGAATCAAACTAGAAATTAGTTACTGATTTGAAGCAGGAAGTTTTCACATTAATGATGTTAACAAATAAATCAGACAATGCACCAGCAATTTAGTGATATCCACACAGCTGTGGTCTTGACCGGTCCTGAGATAAAATCGCAAGTCTTCTTAGTTATAGTCTTAGTACTCTCAGGCCCAGTTTCACAGACAGGGGTTCGACTAAGCCAGGATTAGGCCTTAGTTCAGTTAGGACATTTAAGTAGCTATAATAAATGTACCCTAGAAAAAAACATTACTGATGTGAATCTTGAGACAAAACAATAGCACTAAAATATTTTAAAATATGTCAGTACAATTTGCTCTCAGTTAAAACAGCTCAAACATGCATTTTAGGACTAGCTTAAGCCTCGTCTGTGAAACTAGGGGTTACTATTAGTAAGATGTTTTGTTTTTTTTTAAGTCTGATTAATATTGACCCTGTGAGCTTTTGTAAACTAGTTGTGTACTCTACTGTAAGTTTACTACTGTTACACTGAGGCCCTGTTTACACCTGTATTAAAGGATTAGTTCACTTTCAAAAAAAAAAGTCAAAAAGAAATTAAGGTTTTTGATGAAAACATTCCAGGATTATTCTCCTTATAGTGGACTTCAATGGTCTCCAAACGGTTGAAGGTCAAAATGACAGTTTCAGTGCAGTTTCAAAGGTTTTAAACGATACCAGACGAGGAATAAGGGTCTTATCTAGCGAAACAATTGGTCATTTTCAAAAAAATTTTTAAATGTATATGCTTTATATAAACAAATGATCGCCTTCCAAGTGGTTCTGCGAAAACCGCACTTCCGTATTCTTCAAAAAGCTTACGCTGTATGTCCTACGCCTTCCTTACGCCTTCCTTCCTTACGTAACGAACGCAGCGCCAGTTCCATTTTTTTCCGTAAGTAAAATAGGGAAGGCGTAGGACATACAGCTTAAGCTTTTTGAAGAATATAAAAGTGTGGTTCCCTTTCGATACTTCACTCGGGGAAAGGGGAAAGGGGAAAGGTCTCCCTTTTTCCCCGCTGCTGAAGCCTTTTTCAATAACGCAGTGTAACTGCATCGTCATTGGTTCACTCATAGACAAGTTGTTGAACCAATGGCGGCGCGGCATAGCTGCGCGGCCTATGGCGACAAAGCGCGCGAATATTCCCGCCGAAATGGGCGGGGTTAGGGGCTATATAAGCAGGCATTTCGCCATAGGATTTCAGTGTTTTCTCCTTCAGCGACGACTCTACTTCTCTTCGCTGATCTCCGCCTGAAGCCGAAGAAGCTCGCCGCCTTCCTGACAGCTCTCGCCGCCGTCTGAAGAGGCTCCCGCAGCGGACTCGCCTGGATTCGCCGGACGAGGACAGCGCCGGCGCCTTCACTGACTGCAGCTGCAGCGCCGTCGTCTAGCCGCCGCCTCCCGCTTCCTCCCGAGGTCCACGAGGAGCTCACGAAGTTGTGGCGCGCTCCGTATTCCACCCGCCTTCACACAACGAACCGCTCCGCCCTCACCGCCGTCGATGGCGCCGAAGAGAAGGGATACGAGCACCTGCCACCCCTAGACGAAGCGGTGGCTGCTCACCTCTGCCCTCCCGCGGCTGTGGGATGGAAGACCAAGAGGGCCCTTCCTTCCAAGCCCTGTCGGACCACCTCTACTTTGGCTGGACGGGCTTACACCTCGGCGGGCCAGGCTGCCTCCGCGCTTCATACAATGGCCATATTTCAGGTCTTCCAGGCCAAACTCCTCCGCTCGCTGGACGAGTCTGGAATTGACGCGCTGGCTTTCAAGGATCTTCGCAGCGCCACCGACCTTGCCCTGCGAGCCACGAAGGCCACGGCCCAGGCCATCGGGCGTTCCATGGCCAGCCTGGTAGTTTTGGAGCGCCACCTGTGGCTCAACCTTACGGAGATCAAGGACCTGGACAAGACGGCCTTCCTAGACGCCCCGGTCTCTCCCTCTGGTCTCTTCGGGCCTGCAGTGGACGGCTTCACCGAGCGTTTTACTGCTGCGCAGAAATCGTCTCAGGCTATGAGGCATTTCTTGCCTAAGCGCTCCAGCTCTGCTTCTGCGTCCAGCCGCCCCAGGACTGCGCCGGCTCAGCAGAACAAGCCAGCTCCACCCGCAACACAGGCAGCGCCACCCAAGGAGCATCACCAGCGCTCGCGCCCTGCGAAGCGCCCTCCCTTCCCGAGACGCCAGGGACCCCGGCCCAAGATTGTGCTGGACCCGGTGCCTCCGAAGTCGTCCTGATTCGTCAGGAAGGAAGAGGATGGGGGATCGTCCTGTTGCGACCGGACAGCCCCAAAAGCCCCCATGAGTAATTTCCCCTCCGCCTCGTTTAATTCCGGGCGTGGGAAACATGCTCCAAGTGACAGCTGGGCCCACACCTGTTGCGCCCACCCTAAACGCCGTTTTCACGGCGAACAATATTTTACCTCATCAAAAAGAGAGCAAATTTCCTCTTCCACCTCTCTCGGTGTACGACCCCCTCAACGGCGGTCTGTCGCCCGATATCATTCAACCCCTTGCCACTCGGGCCGAGGCCTGGCAGGCCATCCCTGATGTGTCAGAATGGGTTATGGGGATCGTAACCCAGGGCTACTCGCTCCAGTTTGCACGACGGCCCCCTCGCTTCGGCGGGGTGCTTCAAACCTCGGTCAATCCGGACGACGCGCATGTCCTCCGAACCGAAGTCATGACGTTGCTAAGAAAGGGAGCTGTGGAAATAGTTTCCCCGACAGAGAGCGAGTCAGGCTTTTACAGCCACTATTTTCTGGTCCCCAAGAAGGATGGTGGTCTCAGACCCATTCTAGACCTCAGACTTTTGAATCACTCCCTCATGAGACGGAAGTTCAAAATGCTGACGCTGAAACAGATCCTCGCGCACATTTACACTCGCACTTTCACCAAGTGCATGGACGCGGCGCTTTCCCCTCTGAGGCAAATGGGAATCCGGGTCCTAAATTATCTCGACGACTGGCTCATTCTAGCCCGTTCGCGAACCGAGCTGGAACACCACAGATCCGTGCTCCTCAACCATTTACAATGTCTGGGTCTCAGGGTCAACTTAGCCAAGAGCTCGCTGTGCCCCACCCAGCGAATCTCGTTTCTGGGGGCAGTTTTCGACTCAGTCCGCATGACGGCAGTAGTCTCGCCGGAGCGTGCTCTAGCGATTCAGCAGCTCACGGCCTCAATCAAGAACAAAGCCTGTCTCCCTCTGAAGTTTTTCCAGAGGCTACTAGGGCTGATGGCTTCCGCCTCCCCGGTGCTGCAGCTCGGCCTCCTTCGGATGCGGCCTCTTCAGTACTGGTTGAAGTTCCGGGTTCCTCCCAGCGCCTGGCGGCACGGCCGCTTATGTCTCAAAGTCAATCAGGCCTGTCTTCTAGCCCTGAAACCTTGGATGGACCCTATGTGGTTCAAGCGCGGAGTACCCTTACAGGCAGTCTCACGAAGGACGGTGCTCTCAACGGACGCTTCCAACTCGATTTGGGGCGCTGTGTGCGAGGGCAGACCGGCCTTCGGCTCGTGGAGTCACGAGGAAAGCCGTCTACACATCAACTGTCTAGAGATGCTAGCAGTGATGAAGGCCCTTCAGTCTTTTCAGGCTCACTTGACAGGACGTCATGTTCTCGTCCGATCGGACAGTATTACAGTGGTGTCATATTTAAACCACCAGGGCGGTCTCTCGTCCAGCCGCTTATGCGCTCTGGCGAAACATCTTCTGGAATGGGCTCTTCCGAGGTTTCAGTCGCTCAGAGCGACTCATGATCCTGGCAGGAACAATCTGGGCGCAGACATGTTGTCACGGAGCAACATCCCCTCCGACGAGTGGATGCTCCACCCCCAAGTGGTCCTCAAGATTTGGGAGTTCTTCGGGAGGGCAGAGATAGACCTCTTCGCCTCAGAAGACAACTCTCATTGCCCAACATTTTTCTCGAAGGAAGTCTATGCTCTGGCCCATACATGGCCCAGCACGCTCCTTTACGCCTTCCCTCCGGTCGCACTGATCCCTCAGGTCATCAGGCGCATCAGAGAAGACCAACACAGAGTCCTTCTGGTGGCCCCGCTCTGGAGGAACCAAGTTTGGTCCTCGGAGCTGTTCAAGCTCTCCCTGAGAGCCCCATGGCCAATTCCCCTGAGACGGGACCTCCTCTCTCAGGCAAACAGAACGATCTGGCACCCACAGCCGGAGCTTTGGGCTCTGCACCTCTGGTCCCTCGATGGGAGCCGACCAGCCTCCCCGGGGACGTCCTAAATACCATTTCTCAGGCTAGAGCCCCGTCCACGAGACGCCTCTATGACCAGAAATGGTCTGTCTTTGTTGATTGGTGTTCCTCACGCAACATAGACCCTGTGGAGAGTGACGTATCCTTCATACTGTCTTTCCTCCAAGAACGCTTGGAAATGGGGCGCACCCCTTCTACTCTTAAGGTTTACGTAGCAGCCATTGCGGCGTTCCATGCTCCCATTGCTGGCCAATCAGTGGGACGTAACGGCCTTATAATCCGTTTCCTGAGGGGTGCTAGGCGATTGAATCCTCCTTGCCCCCTCACCGTTCCCACTTGGGACCTCTCACTGGTCCTCAGGGCCTTAAAGGGAGCCCCCTTTGAGCCAATGGGTTCAGCCGATCTCAGGCCCCTAACGCTAAAGACCGCTCTGCTGTTATCACTGGCATCGGTTAAGCGCGTTGGCGATTTGCAGGCCCTCTCTGTGAGCCCTGCATGCCTTGAATTTGGGCCTGGAGACTCGAAGGTCGTTCTAAAACCTAGGCATGGCTACGTTCCTAAGGTGCTCTCAACCCCGTTTAGAGCTCAGGTCATCTCGCTTTCTGCTCTTCCTCCCTCGGCGGATGAACGAGAGCTAGAGCTACTCTGCCCAATCAGGGCGTTGAGGACCTATGTGGAGCGATCGCAGCCTTTCAGGCAGTCGGATCAGCTCTTTGTTTGTTTTGGTGGCCACACCAAAGGGTCTCCGGTCTCAAAACAGCGCCTTTCCCGTTGGATAGTGGACGCTATTAACCTGTGCTACTCCTCACTGGGTGCAGACTGCCCCATAGGAGTCAGGGCCCACTCCACTAGAGGAATGGCTTCCTCATGGGCTTGGTCCAACGGAGTTTCCATTCAAGACATCTGTGAGGCGGCCGGCTGTTCTTCGCCGTCCACTTTTGTCAGATTCTATCATCTCGATGTCCCGACCTTGCAAGCTCGGGTTCTTTCAGTGTGATTAAACGGCCTCTGGCGAGTTCCGCCTCACACAACCCCAGGAATTATTTCCTTAAGTGTAACTAGGGTTCGATTAAGGCTTTGCCTTCTCGCTTGTCTTTTGGACCCACTCCCATGTGTCCAATTTCAGGCTATATCGTTCCCAGCCGTGGCACGGCGTGGTTGAATTCGTTCCCCATACGCAGTACGAGTGAAGTATCGAAAGGGAACGTACTCGGTTACTAACGTAACCTCGGTTCCCTGAGATACGGAACGAGTACTGCGTCACTTGCCGTGCCACGAGGCTGCGGCTTCAGGGTCGTCGCTTCAGTTGATTACACTGAAATCCTATGGCGAAACGCCTGCTTATATAGCCCCTAACCCCGCCCATTTCGGCGGGAATATTCGCGCGCTTTGTCGCCATAGGCCACGCAGCTATGCCGCGCCGCCATTGGTTCAACAACTTGTCTATGAGTGAACCAATGACGATGCAGTTACACTGCGTTATTGAAAAAGGCTTCAGCAGCGGGGAAAAAGTGAGACCTTTCCCCATACGCAGTACTCGTTCCGTATCTCAGGGAACCGAGGTTACGTTAGTAACCGAGTACGTTTTGGCAGAAGCACTTGAAAGGCGATCATTTGTTTATATAAAGCCCTTTAAAGCTGCACTGAAACTGTAATTTTGGAGGCCATTGAAGTCCACTATAAAGAGAATAATCCTGAAATGTTTTCATCAAAAAGCTTAATTTCTTTTTGACTGAAGAAAGAAAGACATGAACATCTTGGATGACATGGGGGTGAGTAAATTATCAGGAAAAATTTTTTGAAAGTGAACTAATCCTTTAAGATGCATTTTCAATCAGTTCGCAAGGGGACAATGTAAAAGAGTCTAAAACGTATTGAGCTTGCACTTTCAACCACTTCCAGAGTTAGTCTAAAACACACTCGACTGTGTTGCTTTTGTAGTGTGGACACTCATGTGGTCGAATGTGTTCGCGCAGTCACTAAAGACCGCCTACTCACTTAATGAGTAACCATTATGGGAAGCACACTAGCCAGACAGGATTATACTTTGTCAGCTGAAGACCCAAGTTTGGTTTGGAGATGAAAAACATACCAAGCACAATGTTCTCTCACCATTTCTGATTTCTAATACACACTTCGGCGTGGTCTTACAGCTGTCAGAGCAGAAACAAAAGCTGCTGCTCTTCATGTGTTTTTATTGTGTTAAATTGCATAAGCTTTCATCCATTAGATGGAAAGACCTGAAAAAGCCCATATGTTTACCCGCCCACAGACCCTTCCCTCGAAGAAGTCAGGACAGAAGTGGTCGAAAGTGGACAAAAGAGACGTATTAAAATACCAGGTGTAAACGGGTCTGTCTCTCCCTCATCTACTTGTGATCCGATCGACCAACTTTAATACCAGGTGTAAACAGGGCTTTAAAGTACACATACAATAAAAGTATACTTTTATACACTAAAAAGTGGGCCAATTTAGTAGTAAATAGTACACTTACAAGTATACTACTAGTACATTGATATTAGTATACTTGAAATGTACTTAAGTATACTTAATAAAAAGAACTTGAAGTATACTTTTTTTGTATGGGTTTCTAAAGCCTAGCATGTGTGGCAAGCAGCAAACGGGAAGTAATTTTAATTCTCTCATTTTTTAAAGTGAGTTTTGAGTGTGACATACTGGAGAGACTCAGAAAAAGACAATCAATCACTTGAGAAGAAAGATCTTCAGCATTACTCTCAGTGTGCAGCTGATAATTACATGTCAGCACAGAAAAGTTTTTCTTTTATGGTTTTGCCACATGCATTATTTAAAGATTGAATCAATATTGCAGATTGTGCTGGCATGTGAGGGAGAACTCACAGAAGCACACTGTATGTAGCATTCCTGCTTTATCTGTATAGTACAATGATGTGTTTAGTGTGTCCGTCAGTGCATCAACTCAAATGGTGTAGCTCAAATTTTTGCATACAACACCTGTAACGTCATGGTCAGACATGTCCCTGAGTATCAAGCCCCCTATTTAACAAAGCCATGTACTAGAAAGTCAGTCCTATTCCTTTTGACATTTTGATATTTAACAGCTAAATATCAGCTTGTAATGAAAAAGGTGAAAATTGTTGCCCCAGCAACCTGGAGCTGAACCACACCACGGGCAAGATTTTATCATTTAATGCACTGAGAGCAGAACAAACGTCTGACCTTCTATAAAAAAATTATCATTTGATACACAAATATAACCTCCAAACCATCCAGCCATCCTTTCGTTCATATTGTTCATTCATTCATTGATTCACTGATTCATTTAGCTCGCCATGTCCCTCCTGCACATTTTTTATGGAATATTGCAGTATTTATTATGAATGATTTATATGTGCACATCATTATTATTTTTTTAATTCATGTGCCTTCATAATCTTCAATAATAATAAAAAACATTCCCCTTTCTCTTGTAGTGATATCTCTTCTCTTCTCTTCTCTTCTCTTCTCTTCTCTTCTCTTCTCTTCTCTTCTCTTCTCTTCTCTTCTCTTCTCTTCTCTTCTCTTCTCTTCTCTTCTCTTCTCTTCTCTTCTCTTCTCCTCTGATGACGTGTTTAATGGCGAGAGGACGGGACTGTCACTCATAACATCACAGCATAGCAAACCACAATGATACAAGGGGTTAATACCAATAAATAAATAAATAAAATGATACAACAATCCAGTCAGTTCCCACTGAACAAAATCAAGTCCCGCCCTACATTTTTTCTTGTTTGAGAAGCTGTTTCACTCTGACATATGTCACAATTGATAGTTTTCACGTGACGTCACACCCTGAGGGAAATTGATTTTACATACTTTGTACGGGCGAGCAGATTAACACAGAATTTTAATGCAATACGATGCTTCTCCTTAAGCGTTTTTTCCATCGAAAACCGATTCTTTAGCCTGGCGTCGGGTCACCCCCCTCCGCCTATGCTGCTTGATCAGCCCTTTAATTTTAACGGTCTTTCTGCATAGTTAATCTGTGTTTAAAATTAAGTGGTGCAACACAACTCGATTTAAAATACAACCCAGATCAACAAATCCTTGATTAATGTTAAACTTTGCTTAATTTAATCCTTATTGGTGCAACCCACCCTAGTGTTTACGGTAGCTTAAAAAAAAATAATTAAAAAACGTAGCGCTGTTTTTAGTAATTGAAATCACTGCAGGTACTGTATGTGGATCACAGGTGCCCAAAACTTGCATCTTGTTCACATATTTTTGTTTTTAAGATGGACAACTGACAGGCTTGTGCTGCAGTTAAAGGTGTTCTAAGTGATCCTGGGCGGAGTAACTTCCTGTTGACGTTCGAAGTGTTGTCAAACAAAACAGAGGCTAGCTAGACCCTCCCTCCTCCTCCTCCTCCCCCTCCCCTCCATGCGTCCTGAAACAGTCATGAACGCGCATTTAAAATCATTCTTGTCGGTTATTGGCTGGAGCATGTTTATTATGTTTTGTGGTCCAGGCTGCACCAGTTTGTTTTTATTGCTGTTTTTGGAGATTGTGGCGACTACAGAGAACGCGTTTCTTTACAGTGTGTTCAGGGGACAGACAGCTAGCGGATAGTGAGGAGATGTTTGCTGTATGTGACAAAAAATGTTTTGGCCTAAAAATGCGTGACATCAGTTAGAGCACCTTTGCCCTCCAGGGCTCCACGACAGCCACGTGACTGAAAACTATGAACAAAGACTATAGAGTAAAGGTGCATTCACGCAGCCTCGTAATTCCTGTAGTTACGAGATTCTAGCTTGTAAAAAGCATTCACGTCCTCGTAGAGCTTGTAATTACAGTTTGTAAACTAGGAGTTTAAAAGCTCCCACATGTACCACATGGCCGCTGTACCACCTGACCACTGTAGATTCATTAGGTGTTGATAGTGGTGCCATAGAAACGCATAATTCCCAGTCGAAGGACCAAAAGGACATGAACAGCTCCAAATATATCGTCACGTGTTGAATACGAGGTGGCGCGAACGCAGCATAACACAAGACGTGTCACTCGTATTATTTTGAATGGGAGAAAGTGCAATGCGCAATATGCCGGAATAAGTCCCGCCTTCTAAATTAGAGCCATTCGCCAATTGGTAAAGTTATCGCGTCACTGCAGCGGCCGTTAGAAGCTCCGGTGCCTATAGAAACAGTCAGAATTGCGCCTCCAAAAAGAGGCACAAGAGATGCGCATTTAGGACTGCGCATGCGCATAAACTTGATCCAGCCTGAAAAATATCGTTTTTTGTCATGTGTTTAGAAACAAAATTTATGAGACAGTTGTTGTCAGATTTCATTGGTGACTTCAAATATGACATTTAATTGAAAGCTTGGCAAACAGCTTTGGAGAATTTGATGTTTCCCCATTCAAAGAGATAGGAGCTGCACTTAAATGCCCGATAGGCGTTTCAAAGATGGCCGCCGAGTGAAATGACTTGTCTTAAAGGGACTTAGCTATGAATAGGGAAGAAAAAAGTATTGCTGCAGCCGTTTTCATGAAGGTAAATAATGTAACACAGCAAACTCACAGAAAAGATGTAACTTAGGTTATAGCCTAAAGAACAGAATAAAACAATATTTCAACTTTAGAAATGCATGTGGCAACAACATTTACAAAATTATATTAGTTCCTGCCCTTGATACTGATTGGTTGAGCCGCGTTTGAAGCAGTTGTAAAATTCCCGAAAACATACATCTGACCGCATTATATAAGTATCGCTGCGCCACTAAATTATGTTGCTGCATCTTTCTTAGCAACATTTGTTCTCATTTGATTTTGTTCATTGAAGCTGACTGCATTATGTAGAAGTGTGATTGTGTATTACCTGCATTCCGATTTAGCATTTTCCTTCAGGTCAGTTCTATGTTCATAATAAAAATCCATTTGAATGTCAGCTGCAATCTTGTCCTTTGAACATTTAATGGGTTTTCCCGTGCCCTGCTGACACTGACAGCGCTAGCGCTATATTTGTCATTTGCGTTGTTCCATGTCCACAACAAGTTTCAATATAAAAGTCTTTGCGACTGAGTCACTCGCTCATAAAGACAATCTTTGCCACCATCTAATGGCGTAATATATGTAACTTCTGTTGCTGTTCATGGTCAGGGACTATTTATTCCAGTGGAAGGAAGGCTTTTAATGATTTTATTTCATGAAAGTTGCATTTATACATATTTTTTGGCTTTAATATTTGTATTGTGCGGTAACCGTTTTATAAAAGCAATAACTTACTGTTATAAATTCACTGTAAACCATGGCTTCTTGCGTATTATTGCTTTATTAGGCTACTTTAGGCTACACTCGTCTCTTACACACAACACTTTCAAAATTACATTTCCAGTGAGTGGCGCTAAAAGCGTGTTAAATTTGATCAGAAATAGATGAACGTTGATATGTTGTTTGTTGTAGGCTACGTACATGTATTGCGGTAGTTCTGAAATAAAAGGTCCGGTGAGTGGCGCTAAAAGGTCAATCCTCTATTGCATTTTAAAATAACGTATGACCTAAACTAAACCGTACCCTAAAATTAACTGATAGTGTTAACAAAATCAAACATGAGATAAAAATGCATTTGTTAAAGCAACCTTGTCCTTGGACAGTTCACTGCACAAAACACACTGTGGTTGCAACTTGCAAACAACCAGTTGAGCAATGAATGTACATTTACATTAACATTTATTCATTTAGCAGAAATGTATTCATTCATATCATTGATTTAGTATTACAGAAGTGCTAACAGGAGCCATAGTGGCTCGGTGGATATGCAAAGGTCTTTGGTTTGAGTCTTATCTGTGTGGATGTTCTCTCTGTGTTGGCGAGGGTTTCTTTTGGGTGCTCTAGGTTTCCACTATAAGACATAGATGTGACATGGAAATTGGAAAGAGTACAATGCCTGTAGGAGTGAATGTGTATGTTATAGTCCTGATGTAGGCTACTGGCCATCTATTAAGGTTGTTTAAAGGGATAGTTCACCCAAAAATGAAAATTTGATGTTTATCTGCTTACCCCCAGCGCATCCAACATGTAGGTGACTTTGTTTCTTCAGTAGAACACAAATGACATCAATGTGTCGTCACGAGCCGCAGGGTTTAATTTGGATTTGTCTATGCAAGGTTTTCCGACTCTTATTGATCCAAGTTCCTATTCACTCCCATTATTCGGCTGACAGACGGCAACGGTTGGAGTTAAAAATCATCATTTGTGTTCTACTGAAGAATAAAAGTATCCTACATCTTGGATGCGCTGGGGGTAAGCAGATAAACATCAAATTTTCATTTTTGGGTGAACTGTCCCTTTAAAAAGGCTCCAGCATTCGTTTGACATAGGACAAGTGGTTTGGAAAATGTATGGAAAAATGCTAATATCAATACTGTCTCTAAACAGGTGTCTTTGGAATTGGTTTTAATAAAACTGTTTGTTATCACACACAACAGAAACCTGTCATTCAGTCAGACCTCCACTATAATTGCTCAGCATGAAGCAAAACAGTCTTTTCTGTGAGTCTGTAGGTTGTGCAGCAGGTAGAATAGATCAATGCTGTCAGAGCGGTTGTCCAGAGGGGACTGCTGACACTGTCAGAATTACTACCTGTAGGGCTGCCCGTAGACGGCAGACATTTCAGCACACACAAGCTCATTCCTTCCAGGAAAGATGTACCTCAAACACACACACACACAAACTCACACACACACACATACAGAGACTACAGAACAGGTACGATCTGCTCCAGTCCGGGCATGTTCTCAGGTCATTATTTCTGAACAAGCTGTGTCTTGAGATCCAGACAAAACCTCACCCCTTACACTTATGTGTTTGTTTATGCTTGTTAGGTTCAAACAGCAGAACATCTTTAGATAATTGGATGTGGGTTTATTAGTAAAGAATGAAATGATGATTGATTGATGTTATGGATTCCAGGGGGAAGCCACAGCACAGACTTATGCAATGGCCCTCATTGTTTTGCATATCTAACACAAAAAAAAATGAAGCATCACCATCTTTTATCATTTCCATAAAGGACAATCAAATGATTTATATTTGATTTATATAACGGTTTTATGATTCATATCTTGTATTTCTAATCAAAAGTATGTCGTATTATTATTTGATTTCCCAGTAGAACAGAAGCGCATGCAGAAAGTAAATCAACATTTTAAAGTGAGGCTTTCAGAGGTTACAAAAATATATTGCAAATGTAATGAACCCAAGTGACTGCTGAACTGATATTCTTCCATAGTATCTGTACAGAAGACTTTTATATAACAAAAGTTGTCTGAAGTTCTCATCTAAAGTGTGTCTGTAACTAGTTTAGTGTCAGTCTCTGGCAGCAGTAAACCCTGGGCCACCTAAAGCAATATTAACATAATTTTATTTTTCCAAACATTTCAGACACACAGACTGAATCACAGCTAACTGTTCTTTCAAGAAATATAGAGTCAAAAATAAAAGTCAGTTCGCATTTGATTGTTCTAATGTTATTTAATCAGACTGTTCAATTCAAAGACGGGCTTCACAGTTTGGAGGCCAGCTATGAATCCTTAAATCATGCGAGTAATTTCTTCACATTAAGAAGGAGCTTTTAAATGTGTGCAGAATATTAAATTGAATAGGGTTTGGATGTTGGTGTTGTTAGGTTTATTAAAGGAAATGTGTTTAAAATCAACAGTCCTGATTCTCAGAGAGCACAAAATTTGTAGTAATGATTGCAGTAATAAGGAGATTGAGGAGCTTTGAGACTTGAATAGTCACGAACCTTTAAAATTTCTGTTTCAGATCTTATAACCTACAACATTTTCAGCTCAAATCTGTTGTGGAAGAAAAAAATAATTCCATATGTTGTCCAGGGTTTGCTTCCTCCAACCAACCTAATTCTGGAATTGTATAACCAAAATTCAGATTCAGCAGTAATGAAATATGGAGAAAACTGCATTTTCACCTTTAAATATTTCCTGTTGTTGCCTTCCATGACAATATTTTAGTCTGAGAAAACAGTCATCTTTTGACAGTCAAAGGCAGGCCATTTCTTGCCTGTCCCTGATGTTTCTTCTGAGAATGCTTTGATCAGCTCCTATAAAAACACATTACTATGCAAGTCATTCCACATGGCCAGAGGCAACGATGTTATCGCAAATCATCCATAGCTCCTTCACAGACTTCAACTTGACCAACAATAGCAGCAGGGCTTTTATGGTTGCATGAAAAACAGGGAAGAGGAGAATGTCAAAGGTGTTGAAAAGCATCTCATGTATTTTTTATTATTATATTTTATGGGGGTTAATGTATTCCTTCCTGAAGTCCTGGGACCTTTTGACTTTTTCTTGCTTCAATTGCAATTTGATAACAATTAATGATAATAGAGAATATAAAAACACTGAAATTTGCCTCTTAAAATTGAATAGCACTCACATTTTTGAGATAATGGCGTTGAACATGCTGTTACCCTTAAAGTCTTTAACTCATTTTTTTTTTTAATTAAACTAGATATTCTGGTGAAATGACAGACTTCTCTCCGGTGGCATATGCTGGACTTCAATTATTTAGTCTGCTTTAAATCCGTACCTTTCTTACAATCGACTGCAAGCTCACATTCAGATATGCCTCCAACCAATCAACAACCAATGGATAGAACCAAGATCTCTCCCTATTTTTTTCTTTTTCTTTTTTAGTAATTTGTTTCACTCAGATATGAGTAATACAAAGATATGAGTAATACATAATACAATGGACATAATACAATGGAAAAGATCTAAAGCTATTTCCTTTTCATTGCAACTTAAAGCAAGACTTTTCGACTTTTCTTTACTCAGTCAAAAAGTGAACCAATATGCTTTAATGTGACCCCCTGGTCATCATTTGACAAAACTTTACTTCCACACACAATACAGGAAAAAGTGGACCCCTTTCTTCAGAAAGGCCATGAATATTTCCTTTGTGCCTTTTCATAAAACTGTTCAAGTGAAAGTTGGGTAATATCTTGTTTTTAATAGGAAATTGTAGAGTCAATTGAATATGCAAACATTGGAGTATTTCTCGTTAACACTGAATTACAAGTTAATTAAATTAGTTTTGATGACCCCATTAATCAAGTGAAGCCAGAAATGATGAGGATGGTATCAGAATGTAGAGCAGAACAGACTAAACATGATGAAATAACTGAGAAGAAAACCTTTACAATTAAATGGCATGATATAATAACATTTTTATTAAACTTTGTTAATATATATATATATATATATATATATATATATATATATATATATATATATATATATATATATATATATATATATATATATATATATATTAACAAAGTATATTTAAAAATATATAAATATAAATTTTAAATATATTTAAAAATGTTATTATCATGCCATTTAATTGTAAATTTAATTGTAAAGGTTTTCTTCTCAGTTATTTCATCATGTTTAGTCAAATATTTGAGCTGTTCCACTCTACATTCTGATAGCATCCTCATAATTTCTGGCTATATATATATATATATAAATATATTTCTCTTACCAATCTTAATAACACAATTTTCAGATAGGAAACTGTTGAACACTATATATTGCATGACAGGATGAATATACAGTAGTGGCCAAAAGTGATGATATTTGCACAATATTTGCTTTTAATGACACTTCAGGTTGTATTAAACAATCAAAATATGAGAAGAATGTTATATTGGGAAGAAGTGTACACTTGATTGAAGTTAAAATGACTAAATTATTTGGCAAGAAAGGCAAACTCCAGTATATAATTAAATGTGGATTTTATTGCATTATGCAAAAGAGGCATAGAAAAACAAAAAGCTCACAGGAAATAAAGCATACAGTACATTGACTACAATGTAATTAGTGATTAATATTTTGTTGGTTCTCTTTTGTTTTTGATTACAGCAGCCATTCTCCTGGGAATTGACTCACTAAACTTGTATCGCATGTGGCACGCTTAACGTCTTTCCAGTCCTCCTTAAGTTCTTCCTGAAGTTGAGCTTCATTGGAAGACCTGCATGACTTATCACAATTCAGGTTTATAATTTCCCAAAGGTTTTCAATGGCTTAAAGGTTGGGGGACTGAGGCGGCCATTTTAAGACTTCAAAATGCTAAGCATGAACACTTTTATTACGCACTATTGCATGCATGGTGTGTTTGGGATCATTATCATGTTGGAAAATACACATTTGATCTCCAAACAGATCCTCCATACTTGGCTACATAGTGTTCTGCAGGATTCCAAAGTATTGGTCCATTTTCAAAGAGCCAGCAACATTGTATATTCTTCCAAAACCTGCTGCAGTGCTTCCCCAATACCATTATGTTTCTCCTGCTGTGCTTAATGGCACCAAGCATGCATTAACACTCTATTAAACTATTAACTATTAAAACACTCCAGTCATCTCCTACCAACATATCTGATGTTAAATTTTGACTTGTCAAAAGTCACAGTAGATATAACTAATAAATGGTTTCTTACTGGTACACAGCCTCTCAATCCAGCATCTTGTAGCCATTGGCTTACAGTTCAAGATAAAATTGGAGGATAGAGATCTCATCATTCAGGTGATTTTCATCCTCTTGTCAAAATGCTCACTAGTCTTCCTTGACCAGCCACAGCATTTTACATTCTGCATGGTAGTGGTCTTATTGTGCTTTGAAATAATTCTGTGGACACTGTGACCATTCACATCCTACACATGAGCAATATTCAAAATCGATTGACCAGATTTAGCCATTTTAACAATATCCTCCTTGGTTGCAAAGAACAGTTCCTTCCAACTGGCCATTTTCACTAAAACCCACAAAATAACATCTATAATATAGCCAATACTTGCCTCTTATTGTGGTATTGAATTATAGGTTTAGGTGCAAGATAAGTATGACCACTTGGTCAAAAATGATGTCCGCACAATTCGGTATGTTTCATTGCGTCATGACAAATTATACAATTGACACATGGAACGCGGACATTAGTTTTACATTCCAGGTACAATTTCACAACATACATACAAAATATTTAATTGAGCTTAAATAAAGTGCAAAGAAGCCAATTTTCCTAGGATGGACATCACTTTTGGCCACTACTGTACTGACTCATTTGTAAATCACACTCATTTCATGATTGACACTTTCTTGAATATTTGACCTTTCAGAGGTACCTCATATGCTGAAAATGTTTTCAAGGTAGACATGGCATAATTTTTCTTGACACCTAAAGCCATTATTTAAGACCCAAAAGCATCCACTACAATAAACTGTGCGCAGCGCTGACTATGCACTCATTACAACATAAAACCGCAGTATTGCATGCAAAAACACTTGATGTGACACGTAACAGCACATTGTCAGATCCCACATTATTATGTGGCACAATAATCAATTTTGATTTAAGTGTTTACATTCACACTGACTGCTCTGTGTGATGAAAATGGTCTTTTACACTGACTAGCACTTCTGACTGTTTTGATGAATGAGGTGATTAAACACATAGCTGTGGTTTTTGATGACTGCACACTTCAAAAACAATTAAACAAAAGAAAATGAAATCTCATTACTGATGCCAGATCATTTATTTACTGGCCCATGGTCACACAGCATTGTCTTAAAGAGGCTTCCAAAGTTATTTGAGCATCTCTGCTGTAAAGTGTTTTTCCTAAAGCTGGATAAACCCTACAAACATCTGTCTACTGGTTGAGTTTAATCTCTAACAGTGTGTATCACATAAATTTTTTCTTGTCTAGGAGTGCTGTTGAATTGAAAGTTTCAGCCATTGTGCACTATGGATGTAAGAAGGAGGTCAAATGTGTGACAGCGTATGCTGGGACTCCTGTGTTATCAGCATCAAACAGAGGAGAGGGACCAAACACTAATTCACAAGGGATGAGTTTCAGGTGAATGTCATGTTCCCTGAGGTGTTTGGTAAGGATTCTTGCATCAGATGCAACTGTAATATCGTAATTTAGTTTTACAGTGACAGTTTTAAAGGGTTAGTTCAACCACAAATGAGATTTCTGTCATTAAGTACTCACCCTCGTGTCCTTCCAAACCCGTAAGACCTTCACTCATCTTCGGAACACAAATGAAGATATTTTTGATGAAATCCAAGAGGTTTTTTTTATCCTCAATAGAAAGCAATGTAATTATTGTCATTAAAGGTCCAGGAAAGTATTAAAAACATTGTTAAAATAGTCAACTTGACTACAGTGGTTCAACCTTAATGTTATGAAGCGACGAGAATACTTTTTGTGTGCAAATAAATAAATGAAAATAACTTTATTCAACAAATTCTTTTCTATAATTGAGGTATTAAAATGACAAAATTATTTGTCAAGAAAGGCAAACTCCAGTATATAATTAAATATGGGTTTATTGCATTATGCAAATGAGGCATAGAAAAACAAAAAGCTCACAGTAAATAAAGCATTCATTGACTACAATGTAATTAGTCATTAATATTTTGTTGGTTCTCTTTTGTTTTTGATTACAGCAGCCATTCCCCTGGGCACTGACTCACTAAATTTGTGTCGCATGTGTCACGCTTAACTTCTTTCCAATCCTCCTTAAGTTCTTCCTGAAGTTGAGCTTCATTGGAAGACCTGCATGACTTCACAATCATTATCACAATTCAGGTTTATAATTTCTCCAAAGGTTTTCAATGGCTAAAAGTTCAGGGGACTGAGGAGGCCACTTGAAAACTTCAAAATGTTGAGCATGAACACTTTAATTGAGCACAACTTTATTGCATGCATGTGTTTGGGATCATCATTGGGATTATCATGTTGGAAAATACACATTTGATCTCCAAACAGATCCTCCTACTTGGCTACATAGTGTTCTCTAGGATTCCCAAATATTGGTCCATTTATTGGTCCAATTCTTCTCTACCCTGTCAGACTCATACGCAGTTGACGCAGTGAATGCAGTTCAGCACTTGTTTACATCTGAACACCGGCTTAGTATTGGCCAAGGCTGTTCATGTGAACTAGTTATAATTAATTATAAATATTTGGATCAGTTAATAAAATTAACTTAATGTAATAAAATTAATATTACATTCAATTAACCTGTTTGGCCAATGAACACTCAGTGTTAATTGTTTATTAATTTAAAAAAAATGTTTATTTCCAGGTTATGGGAAATAACATTCTCATTGTACAGTACTACGTGTAGTCAAGATCTGCATGATTAGGGACTATATGAGCATGAAACACGGACAACTTTACATGTGACATGAACAAGACTTTATTAACTAAGACTAAACACTTATACTCTAACATTCACACACATACATGCATACAATTTTTAAAGAGAGAGCTGAAGCAGAATACAGGAAAGCAAGAAGTTACAGTATTGTTTGAAATTCAGCAGATCAACAGACTTGAGCAAACCATCAGTTTAGTTCCAACACACCCCTTTTTAAAGGGGAGTAAGGATACTTAATGCATCAAATAATGAGACAAAGTTTGATACTTGCATGTCTCGCCCATTTAAATTGAACTGTCCTGATGCAATTTGTTAAGGCTTGTTGAGTTGATCTTTGCTGATGTTGTCTTGTTGAGAGAGAACCAGTTGGATTCAAAGGATCTTTGGTGAATGAAAAGTAAAATGAAAAATTTTCTCAGTAAAAGAGCAAGAGAGAGGGAAGAGGGGGAAGAGAGAGTGGTCTTGTGATCAATGATTTTAAGGGGTGAAGATGCCACACCCTCTTGAGGTGTCTGAGCCAATAAGGAGTTGTTCCCTGAGTGAACTTTATGAGTCTTTGTCCCTTTGGCAGGATATTAGCTTAAGACATTGGATTGGATGAATAAGAGAAGAACCTTCTAGATTCTTATAATACTAATGTGTCACAGAGTTAGCAACATGTAACATTAATTACCAAATAGGAAACGGAAGTTGGAATCCATCAATACCAAACATGCTACCCATGTGATTTTAGTTAACCATAATATGCAACTCTGAAACATTAATACCAAAATACATAGGCCAAAGCCTATAAAAGGAAAATCATGAGATGGGAAAATTGGATACATGTTTATACATTTCTCAAGTGGTTATAGAATATGTAGGATTGAAAAGGGTTTATTTGTCCTTCTCAACAAGAGTTAAGTCGGAGTCACAAGTGTTCTGCAAATTCCTGAAGGTAATAAAACAGGAACAGAACAACTATTCTGCCTGTGTGTTACAGTTGTGGGGAATGGGTTAACAGAACTTGTGAGAGAGAGTTTCTGGATTATTCATTAAATAAATTGAATAATTGTGTGTCGATTCTTTTGTACATTCCTTTAGTACATTCTTTAGTACATTCATCAAAAATATCTCAATTTGTGTTCCGAAGATGAACAAAGGCCTTATGGGTTTGGAACAACATGAGAGTGATATTTAATGACAGAAATTTCATTTTTTTTGGTGAACTAACCCTTTAAGCCTGTTTCACACATGTACATGTACATTTACGTGAAGTGGCAGTGTAACTGCAACAGATCTGTGGCTCTTCATAGAAAATAAAGTGATTTCTGTTTTGAGTATTTCCTCTTAAAATGCTTACCAGAAGTGTGCCACCGAAAATTATTTAAAACCGGATTTTCATGACATTTAATTTACATGAAGGGGGGGATTACATTTACAGTACATCCTAATGGTAATTAATTTACATGCAACAGGAACCACCTTTTAATAGAAGCTTTAAACTGCTTAAATCTTCTAAATTCAGTCAGATTTATGGTTTTAGACTTCAAATTTTGAATATAGAAATATGAAATGATGGGGAAAATGTGAAACTAAAACCGGTAGTAGGTGGCAGTCACTGTCTTTATGAATGTGTCATTGAAAATATTGTCTAAAATGTAGTCACTTGATATTAACCCCTATTTTATTGAACTGCTGTGTGAAATCAATATCATAACTGAAATAGTACTGATATTCTTGTTTGTGTGGTATTGCATAACTATATATATGTTATACATATACAAAAACACACAAAAAAAAACAAGAACTACAGGGGCAGGGACATATTTCCCCATATTTGGAGGCATTTTTGCCCCAAGCCCCATTGATTTACAACCCTGGGTAGGATTTAGATTAGTCCCATCTCTGGTAAAGAGAAAAGTTTAAAAGGATCCTTCAGGAGGCATATTCTACATTCAGTTTACACACACACCCCAAAGTGACAGACCACTGACATTGTGAACAGCATTAAGCTGATCTCTTCTGCTCCACTGGACACATACCATTAGAATTAAAAACATGCTGTTTTGCTCCTGTACCAATATGTAAATAAACTCTGTTATGATTTCCTAACATCTGCATACACAGTTTATACTTCTATCAGTCTCTGAATACTGATTAGGTGTTTAAGTGTACATGTGGGCATAACAGAAACAAGATGTATTCCACACACTCACTATAACATACGACCATGGCAGCATTTGTGCTTAGCTGAACCAATCAGAGGCCAAGTTCTCAGTCTAAGAAGCACAATATCTCTGGAAACCTCTGAATAGTTTATGGGGAAATAAACAGAGCTTGTGCATTTTATATGGGCACAATAACTGAAGTGGCTCTGCCTGCTGCATGGCTGACTGTAATCATTTGCATGCTCTGTAAAAAGATGGAGGTGGAAAGAGAGCATGAGCTTCCCTCTTGGGTGAGCGGTGACCATGCCAGTGTAATAACAGAGCTGTCATGGTAGGCAACATGCTGCAGATCTGTTAGATGGAGGGTGTAATTACTTGGTGAGTCTGGCCTGCTGCTATTTGTGATAATTGCTTGTATATGCAGCTTCCTCCTCTCTAAACCATCTCTCATCAACTGGTCTGCAGAGGCAAACATGTATTATGAAGCAAGGCTGGTAAAAGCGTAATGTGGCAATGGGGCTCACAATATGCAGTTGTGATTTGATGTCTATCAAATAGATACCCGTCTGAACAGATGTGTTGGACAGTGTCAGAACAGAAAAATGTATGGTTGACATTGGAGAATCCATTAAAAATAAAATATAGGTAAAGCATTGCAATAAATAACTTTACACAGTTATTGAACCAAACTGAATCAACGCTGAACTGATTTCAACTGAATAATGACAGCTGACAGCAGTGTCTTTTTAGAGCTGCTTTACAGCAGAAGTGAATTCTGTTAGAATCATTGAATCATTATTTTCCTGTTTGTTTCCTATTCATATGACAATGTTAAAAGATGTACATTATGATTTTATAAAATTTTATAAAACATTATTGAAAGAAATGTTTTTGCTTGTTTAGTATTGTTGATTAATATTTTGTATTGTTAATAAATAGCCTTGTTAAGGCCAAATATTGAGCACCAAAAAAGAAGAATGAAAAAAAATCATTAAAAATTCTGTATAATACACCTTTTGTGCTAATTGTTTTAAATGTATTTTAATGTATTGAAATTGTCTCACCATTTAACATTTACTAAATATTTACATTTCTACAATGTAAATTCTGTAACATTGTAAATATTTCTCCAAATATTTATTATTTACAAAAGTAGCTACAAACAGAAATATGTTAAAGAATCAGAATATTTGTCACAATCCCTGCCTGTGTTCCCTGTGTCTCCATTATTGTGTGTTCACCTCTTGTTTCCCTGCTGCTGTTCCCCTTGTTAGTTCCAGTGGACACCTCACCCCCTTGTTAACTTCTTGTCTTGTTCACTCAACCCTTTATAAGCCTGGTTCACTTATCCATTCCCTGCAAAGTCTTGTCTAGTGTTTCACTGCAATTCTGAGCGTTATTCCTGGTTTATGTATCTTGGTTTTTTGACTCCCTGCCTGTTTCTGCATTACTTGTTTGCCCGTGTTCCCTGCCTGGTTGCGTTTGTCTGTTTGGACCATAAATTTTGACCCTTTGCCTGTTTTTGACCTCGAGTGTGGATTACCCTTTCGATAAATCTGCGTTTGGATCCTCAACCATTCGTGTCCCTGTGCAGTTCATAACAATATTTAAGATAGTGATTCTCAACCAGAGGGGACAGGGCCCCTGTTAATAAAACAGTTCATTTTCATTTATGGACACTTCACACATTTCCAGGCTTCTCGGGAGCTGAAGTCATCATCATAGTTCGGTAAACTTCTATAGTGGTGAATGGAAGATGATAGTAAATATTATATTCCAATTTGCTCCAATAGCAAAGAAGAAAAATCCATGATAACATTTCCATGACTGTCCAAAAGAGGGGAAAAAATATAGAGACATTGTTTACAGCAGTAAGAGAGAAAGATGTGGATTTGACCGCCTCGCAGCAGCGTTAATAATTTCTTTTTTCTTTCTTTTTGGTAATTTACTGCCGAGATAGTATAACAAAGTATAGTGTTATAAATATACTGTATATACACATCCCAGTTCCTGTTAATACAATTTTTAGAAAACTGTCATAATTACAGCTAAATTACCGGAAGAAATATCTTATCTTAGTGATCCTTTGAATATCGTGTTGGACAATGATGGCCTTCAAGTCTAAAAGGTTGAGAATCACAAGTGCACTGGACACCAGTACATTCTTTATGATTTCCATCCCTTCTGAAAATAATCTGTTTTGACATAATTTCTCCAAATGTCATTTCAAGTCACATGAAACCAAAATACTTGTGAACAAACAATTAATCGCTTTTAATTAGGAGAATTATCTGTCTATACAAGGATTATAGACACCGATCTTATACATTGACCAAATAGAAAGAGCATTTATGATTCATAGTAATTTAAAATAATTGCCAAGAATTGGAGCATAAATGACTTTTGAATGCTGTGCATTGTTTTAAACCACCACAGTCGGTGATCCAGTTGTTAAGTGGCACAGATCAAGCTGTGCAGTGAGCAGAGTAAGTCCATGAAACAAAAGCCTGACTGTGTTTGACTCGCATCATTGGGCTCTTTCTGCAGACAAGCTGGCTTACTGTAGTGCACATGGGAAAAACAGGCATGACTTAGTGAGCATCAGTGCTTCCCTAGGCACCAAGCTGGCAGAGCAATAAGCAATGGTGCCCCAGCTGGCAATGAGCTAACAGGATTATTGTAAAACGGGTCATGGTGATGCAGAATGCCAATGTGCCCAAATGTTCCATCCCTCAAGAGCTGAAAGGTGACTGAAAATGTCACTCATCTCTAGGTGCAAATCATGTCCAAGTGAATGGCTGGGCGATAGGTCAAGAGTTCAACTCAACCTCAAACTGCAACTCAGTAACATTGACAAATCGGTTATACAAAGCTATAAAGATGATATTTTTTATAATCTCAGGGATGTTTTATAGTTCACCCAATTCTGAAATGATTTTTCGATGAAAAAGTTGAACCAGTTAACAAAACTGCATTTGAATAATCTGTCCGCTAACTTTTGAACAGTAGTTGTGTTAATGTTGGCAGGCACCAGGAGTTACAACATGGAGCTAGCAGGAAATGAAAAGAGACTGGGGAAAAAAGACTGAATGGTATCTTCACTTATCTTCTAACCCTTAGCTAGAACCACAGCTCAAACAGGCCTGTTACTTAATTGGTACTTTAGCTGTTCAGCAATATAGTAAGTAAATGAGGCATGAAGCAGTAATACAGCATCCTCAAACATTCTGTCTGTGGAATATATTTTATATGGGAAAACATACAGAGTCTTTCCAGTTCCCAGAACTTTAAAATACACACTCAAAGATCTAGTCTGCATATTCATTGGCTTTCTTCTAAATTAAACTGTTTATGAAGTACAGTACATTCACATTTACGGGCAACAGCAATTTGCTTCTAATTATACAAAGTAATTTTGTCTTGCCAAATCAATCGTTTTCCTTCACTAAGCAAAATTCACGAATCTGCCTGGGTTTTGCTCCTGGGAAAGATTGCTTTGTTTTGTTTTTTTTAACATCCCTCAGATTATCACGGCGGTGAATATGATTGTAGATCAGTTGTCTATTGTGGTGCCGGTAGTATCAAACCGTACAGACAGGATTCTCTCATGAAGCGCCGCTCGTGCTGGGGGGGCAGGATTACAGGAACAAAGAATCCAGGGTGAAGAAAAAGATCTTAATCCTTTATCCCCCCCCCCCTTTTCAATTCTTTTATAAATTCCTCATCTCTTCAATACAGGCCTTCCTTTCTTCTTATAACAATAATGATACTCTCTTGCTCTCCTTTTTCTCTTTCACATTGTGTTTAAATAACAGACAGGGCTCTGTGAACTTCTGAATCAAATGAATCTACATTGAGGGATATTTATTCAAGCCAATAAACTGCCTGAAGATGAAAAAAGATCAAACATTACCGAATGAGATTTCTGAAACCAATCTGGATAAAATTTTGGACTCACGTCAACTAAAAATGAAAATGACTTACCAGCACCAAAATAAGATTAGTGAGTGAAGTGGTGTCAAGTGTGCTTCAGGTGAGAGAAAGTGGAGGATATGTCAAAGGTGAACCATTTAACAACAACTGACATCCAATCCCAGAAAGTCCACTGTGTTTAGTCACTGACTGTCAAACAAGTCAATCTTCAAATTTCATTTCCAAACACTATTCTAAAGCTGACAGTCAAGAATCAGAATTCCTCGAACCGTTCTTTTCTCAAGGGCTCAGGCTGATTTTTAAATGCGCTTTAGTCTTCATTTTTTGAAAAGTGAATAAAGAACCATATGACCAGAGCTGACAGAGAGAGCAGATGTCTAAAGGCTTTTATAATAACAACATGACGCATAAATATTGCTGTAATTATTTAGATGCAGAGTCCAGCAGAACTAGTCAAGTTTATGTATATTAGTCGTTTTCTTGACATCAAGCTTATGTAAGTGCTTATTTTCAATACATGAAGCATCCATCTTGAGTCTTTCATTAATACATTTCACTACAGTTCATGTCATTTATTTATTCATCCTCTTAAAAGTTGGACAAAGGTCTGTGCAAGATGAACTGAAATAATCTTTCTTCTTCGTTACCAAGTTTAAATGTAGTTTGTCTTCAAAAGTTACATAAAAATACATTTTTTTAAATTATTTTTATCAAATTTTAAATTACATTTTTAATTTAACAGATCTAAATGCCTGCTTAGCAAAATAATCAATGCCTTAGGCATTATTTATATTTTTAATTTCAACATTCAAAACATTCCCACAACCAAAGCCAACTTCAATATTAAAAAAATATTCCTGCCTGAACAAATTAAGTGTTGCATGCATTAAATGTTACATAATTTTTACACAAAGCTGTAAAAACACAACAGTAAATACCTGCTAACTGGTTATCCATCAGTTATCTTACCGTATATGGTAAAAACCTGTAAATTGCTTGTATTTTTACCAAATACTGCCAAATTTATGGTTTTGTAAGTAAAAACTATGAATTACCATATAATGTACAGCAAAAAAGTCCCTGTGTGACATTAGTTTTATTTTTGTTATCAGAAATGTACATTAGTGTTTTTGTTATACAGTACATTTAATATTGTGTAGTAAATGTTTATTAGGTTATTTTAGTGTTGTGTGTTGCCGATGGGGTTTTGTCTTGCAGTATTGTCCTTGTTTTATGGACTAGCCACGAAGAACTCCGATTCATCATGGCTTTTTATTTTACCACCTGTATTATTATAGTGCTTCTCAGTATATTTATAGGGAAAAGCTCATTTCAGTAACTGTAACTTAATGAAATATCTGATTATAAGTTATAATTATACAGTCATCAATATTCCATCCCTAATACTAGAAACATTCTCACAGTATGTTTACTCTGAATTTCTGGCAACTACAGCTTCCAGTTGTTGTTTTTTTTACTATAAATGTTATGCAATACTTTTAACAGCACAGAGAATATTATATACAGTATGGGTTTTCTTCCGGTACTCATTCTTGACTTACAGTCTCAACTATTTGAACACTGTGGTAACTAAGCAGAGCTGAACCATTGCTAGGCAACAGGCTATGATCATCCTGTAGCTTTTAGGCAGGATGACTCTGCAACAGATACAGAGAAATTCATCTCTCTTCTGAAAAACATTTGGTTATGTCTAAGAGCTCAAATTTACATTCTCCTGATGCCAAAGGTTTGTGATCATGGAAACCCTAAGGCACATAAAAAGATCGTAGACGATTTGTACACGATTTATGGTTAAAAAGGTTTAGAAAGGTTACTGATCTACCCTCGAGACATCAGGCAGATATTTTTAAATGATTTATCAGCTATTCTTGCAGGACACACTGCAGTGCAGCTCAAGCATCTGGGGCTTTTAAGAGAGAATTAGCTGTACCAGAAGGAGAAAAGTTGTCATCCTGTCTAGAAGACAAGAGAAGACGAGCTTTTCTGCCTTGTTAAATGAATATCACATTAACCAATAAGCCCCATGGTTGGAATGCCTTTTTCATAAGCAGAACAAACTATAGAAGCTTTATTAGACACATGACACACTTTCACACATTGAGGAACACAGACAGCCAAAATCGTTGAAATGAACAAAGAAAAACCCACATTTTATTGCACTTAAGTTATAAGAAAATAAAAATTCTAAATGAATCAAACAAATACACAATCCCTTTAAGGTTTCTTTTTTATCTGTCTGTTATGCCAGGCAGTTTACATAAACTGAAAAAATAAAACAGCTCCAACATCTGATTTCTCAAACCAGATTATAAATTAAACAGGAAAAAAAAAAAAAAAAGGAAAAAAACCAGGAAAAAAAAAACAAAAAAACAAAAAAACAGGAGAAAGAACAAGATTGTTTTTTCTTTTAATATACAGTGTTAAACCACTTTCACAGTTCAGCTTGAGTTGTGTGACTTGGAGGATGAGACAAATCGTTTGGCTACGGATGCGGTTACGTTCTGTTTATCTATGAAGCTGCTTTACCATAAAAAAAAGAAAGAAAAAAAAAGAAAAGAAACAAAAAACAAAACGAAACAAACAAAAAAAAAACAAAACTCATGAGAGCATTACCAACGGAACCAGGTTAGCTCTAGCACTTAAAACGTAATCAGATGTCCATTTCTGTACACTAAGACCACCTTTTTTTCTTCGGTAACTTAACGTCGGTTCCAACAATCTCGTTTTTCAACTAATTAAAAACAAGAACGGTATTCTTTTTTTTTGTCAAAGCATACATTTCCACACAGAACAGGCTGACAGAGCTTTTGTCCCAAGGAATGTGTGAACAATTTGCTCAAACACACACCCGCACGCACACCCAGTCATGCTCACAAACGCGCAAAATAGTTTCTACTCGTCCGTCGTTTCATCTCAGCAGACAAACCAGTCTCTTTGTCAGACATTCTCCCTCCTCTACGCCTCGTAGAGGCACATTTGGCTCAAGTTTCAGTGGCAAAAAAAGAGAAGCTGTTATGTCGATATCTTGCTTTTGTTGGTATGTTTGTTTGTGTCATTTTTACAAGTTCAAACTCTACAAGTAACTTTTGTTTAGAATTTCGTCTGGGACTAAAACGTCACAGCCAGTTAAAGTTCCACCTTATTTTTCTGTGTGTCTAGCAGCATAAAATCCAGTTTGGCCACTGGGATGGACAGTACTGGGGGAAAAAAAAGGTGGGGGGAGGTGGGGGAGAGACATATTCCCAGGAGCTTATGGGAAAACATTCCCATTTCCCACAGAGCACCAGCACTGATGAACTAATGAGACCAGACTGGTTGAAAAACAATGAACACAGGTCATCTCCGATCCAGAGAGGCACTGCTTATGGAGCACTAAAATTAAAAAAAAAAAAAAACACATTACAAAATAAAACCTCAAAAATGTGTGAAACAGCAGAGTGGGTTTAGCTTAATACTGAGACCTGTTGTTTGCAACAGTAGACAGGAAGTGAACAAAAATGCTGAACTTGAAAAGAAAGCACAAAACTTTAATTCACAGCTGTTGATGCGAAAACCAAAAAAAAAAAAAAAAAAGTTGTGGGGAACAAAGAAAAAAAAAAAAACAGATACAAAAGAAAATAACGTGTCAGGAAGAAAGGGATATTTGGCGTGTGCTGAGGTTGATGAGGACTGACAAAATTGGCTTCCTTTGTCTCTCTTTCACCAATCACTCCCGCAAGTACAAAGCTCTTCAATTCTCATCTTTCTCCATTAAAATTTTATTTGTATACACTATTTATCACTCCGTGTCCGTGTTGATGCGTTAGGGTCATGTATACAGTGTTGACTGTTTTGATCAAAAAAATAACGTTTGTACATATGGGTGTGAATTTCAGTCAGGCTTGAGCAAACAAGTCTCTGTGCAAGGTCGCCTTGAGTGGTAGGAAAAGGGACAATCCTGTCTTCCCAAGTCTTTCTTGTCAGTTTCCTTCCCAGAATGCTGTGGTGCATGAGTGTCTGCCCCCACCCCTCCCCCTTCGGAAGGTGAACGGAACCGTGGCGGCAGTCGTGGACCGTGGCACGACGGGGAGAGATGTTGGCGGCAACTTATCGGGGAGGTGGAGATGCCATGAAGTGAGCGATCGGTCCTGGTGCGGAAAGACCCGGGGCAGGTTGCTCTCCCACCCCCCCCTCCCTATTTTCCAAACAAGTCCCCATTAAGTTCACCCCCTTCACTTCATGTCCACATCGAAGTCCAACACCAGGAGCTTGGTTTCCTCTGTGCCGTTACGGCTGCCCACCGCGCAAACGAGTTTGGTATTGGAGGCACGGATGCGCCAGACCACACCGCCGCTGCCTCCGCTCTCCAGTGTGACCAGGTTGCGGATGAACTCGCCTGTCCGAAGGTCCCACAACTTCACCGTACCGTCATCGGAGCTGGTGATGACAAAATTCTTGTTGAACTGCAAGCATGTTACTGCACTCTGGTGCTTGTGGGGACCTGAGAGCGAAATAAAAGAAAGAAAGGAAAAGTTAGGAGTTGACATTGATAATATAACGTACTTGCAGATAATATAATATTATTGAAATAAAAGGCCACACAAGTGTACACTTTCACTTTGATTATTTCTTGACATATTTGAGTACACTTTTAAAAAGTGCACTTTGTAATTAGAGCTGCACGATTCTGGATAAATTGATAAAAGTTTTGTTTAAAACAGATCACGATTCTGAATAGACAACTAAACAAAATATAATTATACATGTCATTTACTAGAGGTTCAGACAAAATGTTAATTGCTGGAGTATAATATTTAATTTAATTCGTTTTTGAACGAATCTCTTCAGTAAATGATTCAATGACAAATACACTTTAACAGTCACTTGTCGCCACCTACAGGTGTAATGATGTAATTATACAGCCTTTGAAGCATCAAGGTACTTTCAAAAGGTACTAGCCTATTTTAGCCATTGGCCTATTTTGATCGCTACTGTAGATATCAGTGTTTATATCTGAAATATAAACTTTTATCCCAGTACTTCTCTGATCATTTGAATTATCGTAACACAGAAATAATGATACTTTGTGGTTGAAAGGACTGTTTGTGAAGCCATTTCATAACTTTACGTGACAGCTGATCTTTCTGGGTCAGTGGCAGCACAAACGCAGATCTGAATGTTCTGCTGTGATCGTAGCTACTTGTCAAAGGTTTAATAGACATAGCTGAAGCACCATTAAGGAACAAGATTGTGTGGGTGTTGGAAATGAGATCACAGTTTTTTAACGATTAATCATACAGCTCTACTTGTAATAATAAGAGTACATTTACACAACAATGATATGCTTAAAAATGCTTTTCCTTTGAGTTTTACGTGTACAGACGACACATTTCAAAAACGTACACTTTGAAACCCGCTTTCAAAAATGTGCGTTTTCCGACCACCAAAACACTGTTGTTGTGTAAATGAACAGCAAAAACGCATAAAAGTTTTTCATTTTTAGTTGAAAACGGTGTCGTGTAACCAGCCCCTAAATTTTAAAGTTTTACCGTCAAGTACAGTTTTCAACTCTGGCCCTGGAGGTATATACAGCATTACACTTTAATCATATTTCAAAGACAATAGAAGGAATTATGAAATTACATATAATTATATACTTAAATTGGCCAAAGCACTCGAGTTCAAACAATTTAAACAAATACATATTCATTTTACTGCTAATTTTACAGCGAATAACATGTATTTAAGTGTCAAAAAAATTACATTCACTTTGCATTTAGGTATATTCTTTTAAAGTATATTATTTCCCTAATAAGTATTCTTTTTATGCTAATGTGTACTTTTCCACAAGGGATTCCATATGTAGAGGCTCATCACACACACCCCGCAACGCTGAAAGCACCGATAGACAGGAAATCGAACTGCAGCTACTTGCCACGATGGAGAGAGCGGAGAGAGAACGAGTAACTATGGTTACGGGAAATACTGTGGCATAAATGGCTTTGATTCTATGCCCTTGAGGTATTGAATTGAGCCACACTTTCTGATAGGCCAAGGAATATATGAGTCTAAACAAAAGTGCTTAGACTGCTGTCAGCGAGGCATATAGAGCAAAAAAAGATGTGCTACACTGGCTCCTGTTACTGCAGAGGGGTGTGGTGAGCTATTACAGCAACATCACAGGCAATCCACAGTCAAATACTGAAAATTATATTATCAAACATCTAGACCTGAGAACAAAGACAGATTGAAGTTCATGAGTGAATGAAAACCAAAAATATCCATTTCAAAGGAACAAATTTGTCTATGAATACCCATTAGTAGAGCGCTAAAGTCAACTGTGTGAATGTAAATGAGATGGCCGCTCTCTATTGATGTGCAAGACACTACACAGAGTGGCACAATAGACCCTTTTCCTTTAATGAGTGACTGTGTGTATGAGCATTCGCACTTCAAAGCTCCGCCATTGAGTTGAGCATCTTGTCTAGGGTCAAATGTGTGTTTTTGTTTATTATGTCAAACGAGAGTCATTAAGTGATAACAGGAAATGCTCAATGACCTAATTAAATGACCTACAAACCAATAAATGGTCCATCCCCCACTGTCTTACCCTCTGGGCACCCCCAACAAGACAACCACAACCCCCTCCAATTCCTTTGATCATGTCATCTATTCCTCACCCTTCCAGAAGATTAAGGCTCAAGATGCTAAGAGTGTCTGGGAATTATGAAAAATACATCTTTGGAAACAAATGCCTATCATTTCCATTTCCATGTCAAAATGCAATGGATAAAGCTCTTAAAGGAACAGTTCACCCCAAAACTAACTACTATATATATATATATATAATATATTTTTTTTTTCATTTTTTATTTACTTCACGTTGTATGTGTACAGATAAATAATTTTTTTAAAAACAATTCAATAATCCACAAAAAATAAAGCAGTGTTCAAACTGCCAGCAATGCAGCGACAAAGTGACATGATCCCATTCATTTCAATGGAGAGCTGGTCATGTCCGGCAGCATGAGTGTAGGGCTGTCAAATGATTAATCGCGATTAATCGCATACAGTACTCACACATATATTAGGCAAACTCAAACTTTTATTTTGTATGCGATTAATCGCGATTAATCGTTTGACAGCCCTACATGAGTGACCGTAACCGTTGGCGACAAGATGTAGGCGTGTCCAGTGAAGGGACAAAATTGAGTTGTTAAACTTTGTGCAAATAAAGAGCGACATTCGGGAGCGACAACCATTAGGAGTAAAGTCAGTGGAGTGTATGTGATCCGTATGTGATCAGTCACTACAAAAGTTATTTTAGAGGTCAGCAACTTTCCTATAATTCATGATACGTCTTCTGTGTACATACGGGAGTACTCGCCGTGCTGACTCAGAGCCTGAATGGATTCGGGAAACCCATATAGACCAGTGCTTGTGCTTTTGCCACGGATAAATAGCCACGATGGCAAAAAGCACTTGCTGTTTCTCATTCATCTTTAATATTAAGCATTTGTACTGATTCCATTTATATTTAGTCTTTTCCCTTAGTTTAGTTTTTAGTGGCAAGAAAATGGATTGGGTGTCTACAACAATGAATAGCATCTGTGAATGCTAGGCAACTAGAAATGGGAACACCCACTTACGACCTCACTGCCTCACTGACGTCGCTGGCAGTGTGAACAGTTTAAGAATTGTCAATTTTGATTTAATGGTGACTTTAAGTCGCTGATCTGTCATTGTAATTTTTAGGTGAACTATTCCTTTGACCGAGTTGCGATCAGTCATACTCTTTCTGCTCACCTTGCAGTGTCTGTAGGCACTGGCCGGTCTTGATGTCCCAGATCTTGACGGTGGAGTCTGCATTTCCAGAGACGAGGATATTATCTTTGAGCTCCATGCCGCTGGTGAGAGACTGATGACCTGTGAGCGTGTGAATACAGTTTCCTGTCTCTACATCCCACACCCGAATTGACGTGTCCAATGAACCGCTCACCACATGGATGCCGTCAAACTGTAGAAAGAGCGGATTAAATAAATCATTGTTCAGTAATTAATAAATTACATTATGTAAGAAAATGACTAGGCTTTAAATCATTAGGCTTATTCTGTGTCTAGAATAAAACCCAAGAACAATTCAATAAAAGCTGCATTGAGCAGGGCAGGGATTTGATTCATTTCACAATGAGATGCAGCAACAACTGAATTCCAGATATTTTCCATTCCATTGTTATTGCATTAAATGGCACTGTGTTTGATTTTTTTATTATTTTTTTTTTGCAGAGCTCTTAAAATTATGGATATATGAAAAAATGAGGGCAAATGGAGATTAGTACGGACTACAGTCCAAATGCTTTGCTGGGTCAAAGACAAAGAGGCTGTCCAAGATACAAAAAAAAAAAAGAAAAGAAAAAAAAGCCTAAACGTTCTTAATGTAATCTTTGCAGTTATGTTGGTTTACAATAGTTTAACAATTTAATAACGTCATTCAGTGTAACCATTAAAAAAAATATATACAGATTTCCTTACACCTTCAGTGCACATAATCTTTTTTTTTTTTTTTTTTTTTTTTAAGGTAAAAAATTATTTTGATGATCATTTATTTATCCCCCCCATTTTGCAGATCCTAATACGGTTACACACTCATGATTAGATAATACTGATTGAATGTGGTTCAGGTAAGCTTCCTGCACAGTTAGCAGTGGGTCACGAAAGCTTTTAAAGAGAATAGACAGAATGATAGTGCTTCTTATTCAGGCCAAATATCTCTTTAACCCATGCTCCTTTAGAGCACTGAGTGATGATTGTGCTTTAAAGATCTATTGCTCAAGAATTAACGTAGCAATGACCCGCAAAGACATTTCATTTTTCTTTGAGGAGATGGCTTGATTCTTTTTCTTACTTTAAAGAACTATGAGTCCATCTGGCATTGATATGACCTCTGAGAGGCAGGTGAAGTGGTCAAGCGTTAGCCAGGGCACATGTGTCAGGTGTGCGTAAATGTCTATGTTTACCTGAAGGGAGTAGACTCTGTTGGTGTGACCCTGGAGTGTGTGTAGGCAGGTCTCGGTTTCAGGATCCCACACTTTCACCATGAAGTCATAGGCCCCGCTGACCACCCTACGGCCGTCATACTGTACGCAACGAACGGCTGCCACGTGACCCATGAGCACGTGCAAACACTGACCCGTCTCTATGTCCCAAACCCGCAGCGTGGCGTCCCGAGAACCGCTCACCACCCTGAGAGAGAAAACAAACTGCTTTACTTTTCAACATCTTAAAGGAGTGTGTGCTTGCATTTAAAAGTTTCACATAATGTTAAAATGATTTCTTTTCCAACTTATGATGGTAGGATTTAATCAGCCATTAATTCAGCAGTCTATGACAGTCAGCTGCTTGTACCTTCAAGGGTTGTATTTGCTTATAGCTTTACATAAATCAAAGCAAAAACATTATTTGCTTATAAAAGCCAGACCCCTAGGACACGAGTTTGATATATATTTTTTTTAAACAAACAAAATGAACATTAAAATGAGTGCTGGCGAAGCATAAGAGTAACAAACAGAAACTACTATTGTTGTTGCTGAATGAAGCCTGAGGTCACCGAACAAAATAAGCAATCAAGCTTGACACAAAGGGAAAATATGCACACCAATTGGCCCAAAGGCTTTCAAAACAGAGAATATTGTCAGGCGAGCAATTGTGTAGTTCACAACAGAGCATAAAGAAGCAAAGCTCAACTCTGTATGCGAGTACTCCGCACGGTTAAAGCTGAAACCAGATGGGAAATGTGCGGTTTAACCAGCACACAATCGTATATTGTCTGCTGCTATTGAAGGGAATTATCTTTAAAGAAGTATTATATAATATACTGTACTTTATAAGTAAATTGAAGGTTAATGAACTGCATGCATTGTAGTTGTTTATCCAAAGCTTATACTCTACATCAGTGTTTCACTTTCAATTTCTTTTAACCAGAAATGTTTCATTTCGATTCATTACCATTAATATTTCAGTTAATATTAATATTTAAATGCTTTTAACATCTAATTTTAATTTTAATATTAAAAAATATATTGTGCTAAGAGTGCAATCCACACAAATGTATTAATCATGTACATTTTTTTGGTTTTCCCTTATAAGAAAGCTGGGATAATCTTAATATATCTAATAAAGTATTTAATTAATGTAAATCTATTATTAAATTCTGTTTAATAGGTTAAATGTCATCTACCCCTTTGCTGGGAATCATCCTTAGACATTATTTAATCCAATTTATTTTGTCACATGACCACAAAGGAAAACAAAAAGGCCACAAGAAATGTTTCTTGAGCACTAAAACAGCATATTAGAATGATTTTTGAAGGATCATGTGACACTGAAGACTGTAGTAGTGGCTGCTGTACCATCACAGGAATACATTACATTTTAAAATATATTCAAACATAAAACAGCTTTTTTTATTGTTAAAATATTTCACAACATTACTGCCTTTACTGTAATAAATGTGAGTAAAGGTTGTTTGCCCTCAGTGGAGTAATCTATATGCAATCTGCATGTAAAGTGCTCTTTGAGAGGTAGTAGATGTTACCTTTTCTCATGCAAGTGCATACAGCGCACTGTTGAGGTATGACCGTACAGCGTGTGGATACATTCTCCCGTCTCTGCATTCCAGACCTTCAGCGTTCGGTCTGTGGAGCCACTGATAATGATGTTGTCTCGCATCTGAGAGGACCAGACCCCACCGGTGTGGCCGACTAACGTCCGCAAACACTGGCGACAAAGAGAGAAGGAATACAAGTGTAAATCAACTGAATTACAATGGCATGTGTTTAAAATGCAACTGAAAGAATGGAGAATAAAAAATGGCCAACAAAACAGGTTGCAAATGAATTACCCAATGACTGCTCTAATTTTAAGCACTCAGATTTATCATTTTGACCTTTACCCAAGACATTACTTCTGCTTATCAACATATATCAAATAACTCTACAGTCCATTTGAAGCATAGTTAATATAAAAAGAAACTGTTTATTTCATGTAATATATTAGATATTGATCGGCATGATGAGAGAAATCCTTTAGAATAATCCATAAGGCTAAGGGCCATTTCCTTTAAATATAATTAAACCAAATTCAATTTATTTTCAGAGGCAAACATGGAATCAAAGGTGCCTATGGTCATTTCGTTGTGTTATGAGGCAAGTGGAAAGCATCGCAAGCGTCAAAGGCGTAACCTCTGAACCATGACCGATAAAAGCAGGGGTGATAAACCCAGGAGATGTGAAAGAGGAGGTCTCAAGGCCTTTAATTCATAATGCAGCTGCTCCTATTTCTGTCTCCATCTCGATTCATGATCAACCGCAATGCATCATTAATCTTTAGAAGTGGAGACCAACCTCCACAACACAGAGGGCTTTCAAGCGTTTTAACATGCCTTACTTTGTTCTATCGCTGTATGTGGCAATTGATGGAACAAAAGAGCAACTACTGAGGAAATCAAACCAATTAACAATTACTGTACCTGCAAAAATGACAAATGGGACGATAAAACGAAGGGGTTAAAAGCAGAACGGCTCTTCATAGGGAACTAAAGGAACGACCGACAGGGACGTTGTCTCTGAACAATCACGCGTTAAACGTGCCCAAAGCCAATTTCTTATCTTGTGATCAAAAGCTACTCCACTCAAATTTGTAGTGTCCATAACACGCCAGAGAGAAAAAGGAGGGAGGTTATATCATGAATATTAATGTACTTCTTACTGCATTATGCATGAGGTGTTGTGTTCCATAATGAGTACGTGTTACTAAGGCGATAGATCTTTCCCATGGAATGTTGGGGTGGTTTAAATAATGCCGGTGAGCACGGAGAGCTTTCAGGCCGTGTTCTCAGGCGATTACAGCCTGCTCAGGCTGTGTCTGGAAGAGGACCTTTGAAACCAAATGGCTTAGGTGTCTGTTTATCTGCCCGTTGAGAAACCATAAAAGAGCAAGTCTGTGGCACCCACGAGGCATTGAGATTAGCATTCCGTTTGAGTGGCTGGTGGGAAACGTTTGAAGCCAAGGATCGAGGTTTAAATCCATTTGAGTAACCCCTTTCAAATTCCACTCATTTTACAGTCCACATCTAATCTTGGGGAAGAAGATACCGTGCAAATTGTGGCTAGGGTGGTAAAGTGCCAGTGCTTATTTTGTTTAGTCTCCTTCCAAAAATCCACATCGCGCTTGTCGGAGTGAAGCGAGTCCCATTTCAACACTCTCGTTTTCATGTTCAAAACCCACCGTATCCCTGAATGGCCAGGACTGGCACACAAATTGTGCGTTTCAGATGGTGAGCAGACTGTTTAGAGCAGCTGTTTCATTGCTAACCCTCCTATTTTCATACTAAAAAAGTATTCTCCCATCTGGAAGAGCACTATTATTAAAGCTTTTCAACTTCAAACCACAGACTACAATGGTTTGTGGGAACTAAAGATTGAACAACATCTGTCAATTAAGCAGTTCAGCTGTTGAGCCTGGGCTCCGTAAAGGAGTTAAAGGAGGGTATATACAAGGTAAACAGAGGAAATTATAGTGTGCCATAACCATGGTACGGTTCTCGTGAGCACAAAACCTCATCTAGGCCCAATAAATGGCTGATGGCTGTTTGCGTAAATAGAAGGGTAAACAGTCTTTGCGTACAAAACCCAGCAAAGCTGTCACCACCATATTACTTCAGTTCCAAGCTTTCTGGGAAAGACTGACTTTTCAAAAGGTCATCAGAGGTTAGATCAGTGTTGTTATGGTTAAAACAAACGACAAAAAAAACAAAAAAAACAAACAAAAAAACCCACTGTTTTCATTAATAAAGCTGGAAAAAAAAAAAAAAATTCGTACGAAAAGTACGAAACTTACTTAAACTGAAATAAAAAAATCTAAATAGAAAAAAAAAACATTAAAAATTGCAAAAACAAAATTACTAAAATTTAAATTAAAATAAAAACTTAAAAATAAAAGCAAATTCAACATTAGTAAATACTACAATGATATACAAATAATACAAAACAAACAACAACAACAAAACACTGGGTTAGATGCATTACATATGAATTGTATGAAGCCAATTGTCTACAGCTAACATAAAACTCATTAAAAAAATCTTTAGTTGGGGTGTTTAGACAATCAGGCCTCATACAAGCAGAGGTTAAAGCTTATTCAAGAACAGCTATAGACATCTTCTAATACACAATTTGCAAGATCAGCATATGAAGGTAATCTCCGGCTGGGTGTGTTTGTTTCTCTGATGCAGGAGTGGGTGGATGGTTTGGGCAGGAGTGCTGCAGTCTGCATGTTAAGGAGTTGGTGGTCAGCCAAAGGTGCAGTCTGAGTCATGGCTGGAGCGAGGGAGGGGGAGGAGAGTCGCAGGAAATTAAAAGCGGAATAAAGCAGCGAAAACGAGGGGAGAGAGCGTGAAATGGAGCCAAAGGCTTTAGGATGAGTGAAAGATGTGATGAAAGCAAGAAGTAAACAGGGGGATGGGGGCTGGAGGGCTGTTTTCACAGTAAGAGACATAGATGCATATGCTCATACACTCCCTGTGACCTCCTCACTCCTCTCTACAGTACGTCCTGTCACACCCAGGCCTCCTGCGCTACTGTAAACAACTCCACGAAAGGTGACCTCCAGCGGCAGAGAGCTGCTTTGAGCACATTGCATAAACGGTCTCAAGGGCTTTCGGGTTTGAATTTGTCAATAAACCCGTGGTTTCATACAGTTCATACTTTACCCTGGGTTAGTAATTAATCCTGGGTACGTTTTATGTTCTTATTTCCATATTCATGAGTTTATATCATGCAAGTAGTTGCTTTAATAGTTGATTTGTCTGTGGATATTTTGTCAAATCTGCTTTGGCATCTTACATCTTCTGAAAAATACTACAAACATAATACTGCTGCTGGTTTATTTCAGTTAATGCATTTGTCGTTGCTGTTCGACATTATTTTTTCCCCTCAGGTGCTGAAACTAAATAGTACAAAAAGCTTATGAAATTTTAATGCGGTAAGCGCTGAGGATGTTTATGACCAGTTATGTGTTTCCAAATATTTTAGTTATTTTTCCAAGACATATGTGTGTATATATATATATATATATATATATATATATATATATATATATATATATATATATATATATATATATATATATATATATATATATAGCATAAGATCATTTCCATTGACTACAGAACTTTCCATGACTTCTCTAATATCTTTTTAGGATTTTTTTTTTTATTTCTATTTTTAATCAGGTTGATTTTTTTTTTGATAATACTGGTCACCCCTAGGTGAATCCCAACCTTGGCCAAGACTGTTTAGGTGTGCATAGATTTTTTTTTTTAATAATTTATTTTACAGAGACACTTACAAGATATACTTAACCAAATAAATATTTTATAATAGAGCATCAGGAACATTTCTATTGACTACAGAATTTTCTGTGATTTCTCTACGATTTTATTAATTTCTGATTTTTCCAGGCCTGAAAAATCACACTTTAGAAAATCGGGCATAGCCAGGCCAGGGTTTCTCTTTCAGAATTACAAGCGAGAAATGCTGCTTTAAGCACAGTGTGAAAAGCCTTTTAGTCTCATTTTCAAGGCATCCACATAACCCTTTGTGGTCACCAAAACTTTACACGCCACTCATCCCTGAACAGGTGAAAAGAGCTGTGGGTAAATCCTGTCGACACATCTCAGAGAAGCCAGATTAAATACATCTTAGCCCTGGGCTGGTTGTGATGTGACAGAAAGAGAGAGATGTTGGCCAAGTGTCACTGTCACTTCATGAAGAATATTCCACAGGCATTTTAAAGCTGCTAGACGTCAGACATGTCCGTACAGCTGGCATAGAGGAAACTTCCATTGCTTCAGAGTGCTGGTGATCGTCTCTGAAGTTTTAGGACGAATCCTTCTCAACTCGGGGAGAGTGTCGGATAAGTCCGACAGCTCTCAGTGAGATGGAGAGAGAGTGCTACATATAATCCATGAAGTGGTGCAATCGCTAAAACGCCTCATTTACCAGGTAATCTGAGCAATGTAGTTTGTTTTGTCGGTCATGCAATGGAGCCAACATTAAAAGCAAAGTCCACAGAATCCCCTGTTCTTATCTTGATCCTAATCCAAAGAAGCTCATCTGTTTGCTTATGTTTCTGTCACTTTTCATCCCTCATCAGACGCTTATCGTGCTGTACACATCCTCAAGCGTGGCACACATTCAAATGAGCATGATGCTGCGCTAGAGCCTAATCTTCCCTCAAAATCACTTCCCTATTACACAGCATGAGGCCCATTCATTTACTATGGAAGGGGGCCAGTAATAGCATTATCATGCAAGTGTGGGTGAAGATGGTCTGTAATCCATGGCACGCCTATCAGATCTTTATCTACCATTCATATCAGGCGTCGCTCAAACATTTACTTATTTTCATGTTGGGCTAATGATACTAGGGGTTGGGTATAAAATCAAAAATATTCCAGTATAAATGTGTCAATCAGCATACTTATGTAGTTAAGCAAGTGTTTCCTATGCAGCTTTCCTGATTCAGCTAAAAAATAAAGACATGCAACCACTAAATAATGTCAAGAAAGCATGCCTAGTGAATTGCTCTCACAAGCAAAGTTTATGAAAACATGACTCTTATGGGCAGATTCTTATATTAGCTTACAAATCTGGGTACGATCATTATGGTTGGAACAAAACAATAAAAATATTGCTATTTTTTCACGTTTTTTAAAACATTGGTTAAGAGAAGTGATTTCCTGAAGCTTAAGCGGTAGAGCATGGCGCTAACAACGCCAAGATCATGGGTTTGATTTGCAATGAACTGAACATGCATAAACTTATAAAAATGTACGCCTTCAATGCGGTGTAAGTTTCTTTGGTTAAAGCAACAGCCAAATGCATAAATGTAAATACTCTGTGTTTTATGTCAGTTTCTCAACTACCCTTTTTATTTCGGGTCTATGAGGCTGCCTTTAACAATGAACATCATAATCATGATAGAAATTTTGTACACATTCAAAAACAATATTTGACTTATCAAAAACCGAAATGAGTCAAATTGACCCATAACACATTATAAAAGAATCATTCAAATAAAACAGTAGAGGTTTTGAATATTTTTTTGTTTATATGTCTCATGTCTAAATGAATCGCAACCTTAGCCAAGACTGCATGTCTCAAACTGTTTTTGTGTGCATTAATATATAATATCCTTGATTGAAGAAACTACTTTTAGCATCCAGTATTTCTCTATAAACAATGTTTTTTCCCATCCAAGTTTTTCATGAATCACTTCTACAGAAAGCGGGAACCAGCGCATAGCGGTGGTGTTGCCAACTCTCAATAAACATTATCTGTAATGGGAAAAGCTGTTAATCTGGTCTCAGATCAGCAGTGAAGGGCACCTTTTTACCTAAACAGAAAGAAACCTGCTGCTTCCAACAGATGGACTGCAGCAAAATGGCCCCTTTGGACAGACATTTTTTTTTCTTGTGAAAAACAAGTGAATGGCAATTTTCTGTTTTAATATATAAACTCAAAATGGGCTCCACTATAATGAGTGAAAACAGTGAAGGGTGTTTAATGAGAAAGGAGCACTTGTGTGCAAAGGAATTCCAACTATTCCCTTGCTTTGACATTCTTTTGCTGGCTTTATCCTCAGACAATATCAGAGCAAAGCAAACAAAGAACGCAGAGAATTTTGGACAATGACACATCCAACCACCATACAAAGCGAAAGCACATGCTTTCATTCTTTAGACAAAATAGAGGTCAAACTGAAAAAACAAACAAACAGTGTTTGTCTGAGTATGTGTGTATATGGGGGTTGGTGATGTAGAAATTCGGGACCCATGACCCAAAGGAGCCTATTTGTCTAGATCTGCTATCGATCCCAACCCGAGAAGGTTTTGTCTCAGAGGGTGAGTATCTGCCTGTGAGCTGCTCGCATGAGCTCCTGGGGTTTACAGCACTTAAATGGTGAACTGAAGTGTAGCGAGAGGAAAAAGTAAACAGACCCAAGGTCAAGAAACAGACACTGTAAGAGAACCAGAAAGAGATGGACAGAGCAATGAAGCAGAGGGGAGGGGGACCACATCCATAGATTCAGAGAGGCATACGCAGCCGAAATAACATTTGTGGCTGTGGCCATGACAACAGGACTGCAGACCACAAAAGTGTGGAAAATGCTAATTTTCAAAAACACAAGAAGAATGTATATTGGACTTAACTAATGTACTCAAAAAGACAGTTTACAGTTCACAGCTGAGTGAACTGCAGAAGTGAAGAGTGTCGGAAAGAGTATAGTCGCACTAAATCCTATTGTCTCCTGCTTCACTGTTCCACTTCCTCTGACAGGCGCTTCAAAGGACACAGCATTTCCTGTTTAATTGGCCACAGCCAGTGCCGTGGGACTCTCTAAACTAAGCATTGCATCAGACTTGAGACACTACATAGCTATAATCTTCTTTATATTAGAGGATGCACAATACTGGCATCATACGGTTAGCGACTGATATCGGCAATTAAAAATATTATAATAACAATTTAAATATTTAAACGCTGAATTGAAAATATTGAAAATTGACCTATTTAGATATTTAATTTACTTATTTTAGCTGTTTCATTTATCAGCTTATATTAGGTATTTATTACGACATTGGATATTTTTGTTTAAAGGGTTAGTTCACCCAAAAATGAAAATTACGTCATGTCGGTCCACACCCGCAAGACCTTAGTTTATCTTCATAATACAAATTAAGATATTTTCGATGAAATCCAAGAGGTATACGATTCGTCCATATACAGAAATGTAATCAACACTTTCAAGGTCCAGAAAGGTGCTAAAGACATCCTTAAAACGGTCAACATGATTCAACCTTAATTTTATGAAACGACGAGAACACTTTTTGTGTGCAAAAACAAAACAAAATTAATGACTTTATTTAACAATATCTTCTCTTCTGTGTCATTCTCATACGTTGTTTATGTCTACCGCTTACAGGTTCTACGTCCGAACGCCGGTTCATGATTGGCTGGCTCCTGTGTCAGCATCACACGTGTCGCTCTGCTCGCGTCAACAGCGCCGGCCAATATTGGGCCGGCATTCGGACATAAACACAGAAGCCTGCATTGTGCTTACTGCGAAAGGAAAATGACAGGGAAGATATTGTTGAATACAGTCGTTATATTTGTAGTATTCTCGTCGCTTCATAAAATTAAGGTTGAACCACTGTAGTCACGTCGCCTGCTTTAACGATGTCTTTAGTACCTTTCTGGACCTTGAAATTGTTGATTATATTGCTGTCTATGGAGGAGTCATATACCTCTCGGATTTAATCAAAAATATCTTAATTTGTGTTCCGAAAATCTTACGGGTATGGGACGACATGAGGGTGAGTAATTAACGACAGAATTTTCATTTTTGGGTGAACTAACCCTTTAAGATTACTTCTGCAATCTTTTACAATTTTTCATTTAAGTAATGTCCATTTCAAGTAATTTAATTAATCTCAAGTAATGTAGACTTACAATGTTGACAATAAAAATAATTATTGGCATATCGATTATGTTTTCCATCATGGGCCAGATGAACAGGAACAAATACAAATGTCTGCCTGTTTTAGCCTTTTTTTGAAAGAATTTGGATATATTTCTGGGTAACAGAAGTTGATCCAAGCTTTACAAGCATTTTCAAGCTGGTGCTTCTTTTCGACAGCTCCGCGAACAGAACTGCATGATGGGAACAAAAAGGCAGCCTGCCATATATGCGGCGATGACCCTAATCATGGCGCATCTGCCATCTGTTACGATGATGTCTCTCATCAGACAGCATGTTGCTGCTGCACCAATCACGTCTCCGCTGTGATAAGACGAGAGCCAATCAATGCACGCTAGATTTGATTACAGAAGCTCAAAGGCTGATAACCTTGGGAATGATTTGAGATCCTCTTCTGTGAAAAGCGGACTAGTGAGTCTCACATGGAGGATGGAAGATGGAAAAATCTAACAAGCGAGGATGATAACGCCTGTGTTAGTATCGGTTATAATACTGAACATTAAAAGGAGAGATTTCATTAGACTCTGGATGAAAATGGAGGTCAGGATGGAAAGGGCAGCACTGCATGATGAGTGAACCGCACACACACACACGCACACATTATTTTACAACTGCCATAAACTTGCAGCACAAGGACCATGTCACTGCATCAGCTAGCGCAATGAATCCTTAAAGTGCAGGAGGGAGGGAATGGCAGAGAATGGACTTGAGAAAGAGAGAGAGACAGTCAGCCAGCCAGAAAGACAGGGTGTTTGCAGCTGGTGATCATCTCAGTGTTCAATAGAACATGACTGTTCCCACATTCTCACGTGAATAAGTGATGAAGATGGTCATGTGCAGGTTTTCTGGATGAATTGAGATGGCAGTGAGTGCTGTTGTACAAGGATGCTCAATGAAAACAGACACCTCCCATGAGAGAGAGAGAGTGAGAAGATGAAGAGAATGAAAGGACAGAGGAGTCAACTGCATATTTATGTACACCTCATATCTGAAAGCATTTTGAAAATGCAAGCAAAGCCACCAAACATTACAGAAAATGGCAAAAAGCAGAGTTTCTTGATATATATGAGTGATCAATATATGATTCAGTAGTAATTGAGATAATTAAATGATCATCATTGATACTGATAGCAGAAATAAAGCCAATCATTTTAACCCATAACCCTTTGAATTCATATCACGTGAAGACGTGACTAATAGAAGATTAATATGTTACTCTGTGACCCCTAAGCTGAATTTAAATAGCAAACTTTAAATCTGCCGGATTGTAGTGTTGCAATAAAGTGGAGCAGATGGCATATTTTTACATTTTGGATGTGTTATATATATTGAATTGTGTATTTTATTTTATTTTTTATTTTTTTATTTTTAAATATGTCATAATACAACTTTTGCAGTGTACATAGAACGGTGGCTTTAAGAAAGAGTGATGAAACAGTATTTGTTTAGCCTCATTTTCATCAGAATCCTCTGCAGAGAGTATTAATCTTACAGCAGGTATTCAACAAAATAATATATTCCATTTCTTTAATTAAAAAAGAAAAAAAATGTATTTAAACATTTATTTCTGCTGGACAATTATGACTTTACTTTTAAAGCTAAATAAATAAATGAATAAAACCTCACCTTCCCAGTAACAGCAGACCACACTTTGAGCGTGTTGTCATCTGAGCCGCTCACTATGCGATTTCCACAAAACTGGAGACAGGTGATGACATGGTCGTCATGGCCTTTCAACACCTGGAGATCATCAAAGGAGAAAAAGAGAGGAATAATTACAAAATGAACAGAAATGCCAGTATTTCAGTGACGTGTGAGGATGATGTGAAACTGCTGATGTGGCAAATGGCACAGCAGCTTTCAACTTGACATATGTGAATGAAACCGACGTTTTCATGGTCACCATGGTAACAAACGAGTCAGGTAAATAACGGCTTCTGTTGTTCTGGTGCAGCGGAAGCATATGTACATAAAAAAAAAAACTAAAAACTAAAAATCTTTTTTTTCTTTCACCCACCGTGCCTTAAAGAGGATTTTTAAGTAGCTCTTTACAGGCTAGTGCAGGTGTTTTCTTAAACATTTCCACTCATATCCGTTCCAGGACTGAGCCCCAGGTGACAGGCTGGCTGATGGGTGTCTCTCAAACGGAATTCCAAATTAGATTTGCAACAAAGACCGAAAGCAGTAAAAATCATTTTGAGTGCCAATTCTGACAAAGTGATTAAAGTGATTTAATATTATGCCTTACAGTAACAAGGAACTAGAAAAATGAATGCAGGAAAAAAGGGGATAGAAGCAAAACCATCTATCCATCCTCAGTAAGATTTTTATGTATTTGAAAGAAGTCTCTTATGCTCACCAAGGCTGCATTTATTTGATCATAAATGCTGTAAACACAGCAATACTGTGAAATGTTACAATTTAAAATAACAGTTTTCTATTTTAATATATTTAAAGATGTAATTTATTCTTATGGTGGCAAATTTCAGGCACCCATATTCCAGTCTTCAGAGTCACATGATCAGAAATCATTCTAATATGCTGATTTGCTGCTCAAGAAACATTTTTTTGTTGAAAACCCTGTTAATTGTTTTTTTTTTTTCAGGATTAGGAAGCAGAAATAAAACAGAAACCTTCTGTAACATTATACATCTTTACTGTCACCTTTGATAAACTTATTGCATCCTTACAGAGTAAAAGTATACATTAAAAAAAAGAAAAAAGTACTGACGCCTAACAATTGAACTGTAGTGTTTGTATATATAGTTAAAATAATATATTAATTAAATAAAATGTATAAAAATTATTTTCTAGATTAATATTTTTAATATTTTCTGTAATGTATCGATGTACACTTGTTCCCTGTGCCATTTGCAGTGCCTTTTTAGACCCAGGGTATAAACACTTTTTTTTTAAATGGGTGCATATCTAGTGAAGTCCACTTCAAAGGACACTATCAGGAATGTACCCGTGAAGTAGGAGTGAGAATGAAAGTGAACACACACACACACTACCTTAGGTGATTTGAGGTCCCCTCTCCTCCAGTTGGTGTCTATTCTGTGTTGTCTGATGTAGGCACTCTTCCAGGGACTGTGTGTAAACCCTGGCTTGATAACCTTCCTTCTCTTTATGTGCAAAGGTTCGTCAATACCTGCAAAACAGAAGTTTTCTATGTTGGTGACACTTATTCAATGAATGATTCTACTATTATAATGGCATCAATCAGGCAACTATTTGATATAGGTGTGGTCGATGGAAGAATTTCCAAAGTCACAGAGTTTGTGGAGAGTGGTGAAATCACCTTCTTCTTTGCATTTTTCCCTCCAGAGCAGGTTGTCCTCTGCTAGAATGCGCCAGTAACGACACGTCTGAGCAGCCTGAAGCAGATCCTTTGGCTCCAGAAATGACAATACGTGTAAGGCCAACTACAACACAAGACAGACAGAAAGAGTGAGACATCAGGAGAGGGTGTAGAATGCGGTTAGAGAAAGGTGAGGCTTACTTCTTTGGGAAGAAAAAGAAAAATCCTTAGTTTGGGCATTCAGCCATTTTAGCCCTATTAAATGACTAGGGTCTTCACTTGATCACAGTAGTACAAGAGTTTTTTTTTTTCTTTTTCTTTTCTCCCATTGTCAAGTGTGCTGCCATTTTGCAAAGACCTCAGTGAAGACAGAGCATGTCCAAACAGTTCCACCATTACTTATGCAATCAATCACAAATGTTGCTGCCTGAGATTCCACAGTGTGTACAGTATTAGCCTAGAGGAGCTTTTTCCACAATCTGCTTCAATCAGGCAGACAGACACACCCTGCACTGACACAGAAGAAAAACAACCTTGATGGGGAGGAGAGCCAGAAAAGAGGGAGACAAGATGACAGGTGATGGAGAACAAGAAAGGCAAGCTGAAACAGCGACAGGAAGAAGAGAGGATGAAAGGAAGAGGGCTGCCGTTACAGAAAGAAAAGGAGCAGAGAAAGGGGAGGGGGAGGGGGTGCCAAGGTAGTTTCCTCTCTATATTCTTGAACAGAGAACTGTGATCTCTCTCTGAAGAGGTGTAAGAGAGGACATGTCTGTCAACTAATCTCCAGCACCTACTACTCTGCTCTAAAACCACCCTGTCAAATATCTGAGAAATAAGGTTAAATTAAAATGAAGGGAAAATCAGTGCTTTGTTTTATTAACTACAGTCATTCCAAGAATTTGCAACAAATCAAAACTGAATTTTGGGGTTATATTTACCTCTCTGGGAAGCAGTGAGATGAAGTCTCTTTGAAACTGTGGTTCGATCACCTGCATCATATGTTTCACCTGCGTGGGCTCACAGCTGTCAATCAACTCATCCAGCGCAAGCAGCTTCTCTGGGCCACTCCAGCTCTGTAACACATACGTCAGCACATGTGACCAAGAACATACATAGAATGTGTGCACGTTCAGAGCTTTCAATTTGAACTGGCAATGCACCGGCTATTCTGCAGCAAACCATTCCCTAAAATGGTAACTTCTGGCATGGATGGAACCATGAAGGTTCTTGTGAGTCAAATGGAACAGACGTCATGTCTTGGGGCTGTTGGAAACTTCCCAGGGTTCGTTCTCTCCATATTAAGCGGCGGTCAACTTGATCCAGTTGAATAAAATGTTTCGCTGATCTCATGGTGTTCAGAACTTAATTCGCTCTCAGTGAGGACGTGCTGCACCAGAGAGATTGTGCCAAAGTCATTCCGCTCTGAAGCGCATCAAATGAGGGAGGAGGATTGCTCAGGGATGTTTATGATGGAAGAGGGATGTACAGAAGGGGACTATAGGGAGGTAAAGCACCGGTAATTTACTACTGAAACGCTTCAGCTGGGGGAACTCCGCATTGTTGTTGCAGGCTGGTTTATGTCTATATGTGTTTATGTAAGCACAACTGACACTTAACAACTCAAATTAATGATGCACCATTAAACAGTTGAGCAAAAGTCTGATTCAAATGTTCAATTGTGTCGGTTCTTTAATTGAAGCCAACTAATTAGACCAATCTTGAGATACAGGCTTCCCAAACTTTAATCACTGAATTTCCATGACTTTTCAACAACATTTGTGATTACTTAAGGAATTTAAAAATAATAATATTCATAAATATTTAATTTACAAACAGCAATTTCAGCCGAATGATTCTATAATTTTGTATATAATAATAAAAATATTTTGGTAATTCCGTGTTTAGTAAATTTATTTATTTAGAAAAATTAACACTTAAGCAAGGACACATTAAATTGATCAAAAGTGACAGTAAAGACATTTAAAATGATATAAAGAAATTTTATTTCAACAAAGGCTGTTGTTTTGAATTTTCTATTCAAAGAATCCTAAAAAATTTACCATGTTTCCAGAAAAATAAGCAGTACAACTGTTTAACATTTCAGTTTTGCCATCACAGGAAAAAAAAATGTTATATTAAAAAAAAAAAAAAAAAAAAAAAAAAAAAGATTGTAATACTATTTCACATTATTACTGTTTTACTGTATTTTTGATCAAATAAATGCAGCATTGGTGAGCATAACAGACTTCTTATAAAAACACCCTGAACTTTTGAACAATAGGGTATTTAATATTAAATTTATAATGAATAACTAAGGTGGGGGGAGGGGATTAATTGTAGTCATTACCATGACTTTAAGGTTAACTTTTCCCAAATTCCTGTAAGGTTTTCCATGACTGTCAGAACAAAAATGACAAGGTTGCAATTCTAATTCGACTTCAACCCTGAACACACAGAACTGCCACTAAGATATATCACCACAGGCTTCCACTGTAGAATGCAGAAATTAGACATTTAATGTGAATCACGTAAGCGATACTGAAGCTGCTGACTCACAGGGATCCCGAGTGTCATTTGCACCTCCAGAAATAAGCCTTACAATAACTCAGGACAGAAACCACTGACTGAGCAAACAAGCAAAATCATTTCTGAACCCACTGCGTAAATGCATAGACAGACCACAATTAAAAGGATGTTGTACAAAGCTGTTGATTCTCTCCTGAGACACCATTTAATGACATGCCTTTGACGTCATGAAGAATTACGTGCAAATTCCCAACTGCACTTTTAATAAAGGCTCATTTGAGTAAACGTAATTCTTGCATGACTCTCAAAATTAATTCAGAAGCAGCAAGAACATCTTAGGTGAAACTTTCAGCATTAGATGAAAGCTTCTTCATCCTTTCAGTCAACACAGGTATCTGCTATTTCATGCCAGAGCAGCTTCGTTAAGCCCGAGGACTGATCAAGCCTGTAATTATCTGTAAAGGAGAGCAAACACAGACTGAGGTGGAGCCTCCGCTTTCTGTTGAGGCTTGAATTGTTGTTTTAGTAAGATGGATATGACAACGATGTACATAGTTGCAAACTTGTAATGGCCGCATGTCCTTAAATATCTAGTTTAGATTCTGTCAGATCTTAGTACCAGCACTAATTACTAGCGTAAAACCAGACTGCAGAAAAAAGTTATGTTTCTTAGCAAGTGTTGTCAAGGTACAGAATGGAGCCCCAAGAGTCCCACAAATATATTCATGGGCACATTTTAAGATTAAAAAATTACCTCATTTTAGTTAAATCATGGCCACGTTGCACTAACTCATTTCCTTATTTTAATTTAGTTGACATGCAGGGGGGAAAAAAAGTAAGATATCATAGCCACAAATTGACAATTCACTCCCATGACTAAACTCAAATTCCTTGGAACGAATAAATAATTCATGGGAACAAATGATGCTCCTAAACAAAATCTCTAAATTCTGATTATCACATTTGAAGCTGCCATAAAATGGCCAATATATGCACATCTGTTATTTAAATTCTTTATTAATGCTTTTTGTCTAGATGATTAGATAGCTCTTTAAACTTCTTTTTTGTATCTATGATTCATCCTAATTGTGAATTTAATTTTGGTGAAAAAGGGAATTGCACACAAATATATACAAATAAAACAAAGTCTTCATCCAAAGTGCTCAAAATAACAAAATTATCACTTCCAGTTAAACTTATGCAAAACTAGGGAAGACACTGTGGCCCTTTTATTATTAAAAACTTGTGGTTTAAAGTGTGCGAACATAAACATCAAGCAGATTCCTTAAGTCTTATGACAGTGTGTCAGACAGGAGAAGGAAATTGTAGCCAAACATCTGAGCAAATTATTGAATAATGTGAACTTTGACAAAGTCACATTACATTTTTGATGCACATCAAGGAATTTATTCAGTAAATGTGACTTTTCACCTCATTTTTTTCCCTTGTGATATCCCAAAATTTGCATAAAAATGTGGATGAAAACCTGGCTAATTGGGGATTTTCAAACACTAAAAGACATTACAAACACACAACCATTCAAAAGTTTGATCTTTTAATATAATGAAAGTCACTTATGCTCACCAAGGCTACATTTGATCCGAAACACAGTAAAAAACATTAATATTGCAAAATATGTAAATTTAACATCATTATTAGTTAATTTAATCCATTTAATATATATTTCTGTAATGGCACATCTGTGATTTAAACTCTTTATTAATGCTTTTTGAATTTTCTGTTCACCGGCAACCATAAACAGACTACAGGTAGGCTAAGGAACCAAAATAATTGCCAGAAGAATTGTTAATAACAACAGCAATGTGTTTGTTATTATTATTAATTAATATTTTATCATAATAATAATAACTATGTATTATATTTATTTAAAAACAGTAATTTTTACCATGATTAAGGTTTTAGTCCCCCCTTTTACTCACACCAGCAGTGAGAGTGCACCTGGTTAACTCCCTCTGGCAGGTCGAGAAAAAGACTTAAATTATTTGGTTGAACTCACCTGAAAGGTGCGGAGCCACTCCTGCAGGCCTGTGGGGGGCTGGATGGATGTGATACGCCGTCTCTGCTGACCCTGCCCATTGACCGCTCGCAAGCCCCCAAATGTGGTGGGAGTGGTTGGGTACGGCAGTCCTGTGGGACTGTTCAGTGAGGGTTTAGGAGAGAAGGATAAAAAGAGAGGAAAACTAATTAGAGTTCAAGAGTGGGAAAAAGAAACAATTTAAAACACACTAAATTATAACATTTGTAAAGGGCATTCTGGTGAAGAATTTATAACTATTCACTCTGACAGGAGACATCTGTATTGTAGTAATTTAACAATGATACAGTGCAAGCCTGTAGTTTATGGAAGATGTGAAAACAAAATGGTCCACTGAATGTACTGTGGATGAAGCAACTATGAAAATCTGAGGCTTTATTTCAGAACAATGGTGTGAGAATTACGGCCAAAACCAAAGTGGTGAGTGTGGACTGAATTGGTGCCAGATGAGCACTACAGTCCACTTGAGCCGCTGTTGTGGTCCAACATTGGACAACATTACCATTTACCTCGCCATGATTACATACAACCACCTGTCCCAAACTGATTCATTCAGATGTTTGAATTCATCTTTGTTTCATTCATGGAAACCCTTTTCTGTTTCATTTCGTTATTATCGAGTCCATGTAAAACTGTGCTCAAAAGCATAATGTATGCAAACAATTAGGAACTGAAGCACATTCCTTTTTCCAGAGAAAGGAACACCAAAAGTTGTCCCATGTCAGCAGTCCTTACTGCATTTCTATGTCTCAGGGGCCCTACACTAACACCAAAAACACAATTCAGCACTCCTTCCTTGCATTCTGCTTATCTGTGGATACTTTCTCCGGTGCAAGAAACGAACGGATGAGAAGGAGAGCGGGAAGAGTACAGGCGAGCACATAGTGAGGTCTGTTTCATTATGGATTCATATTTAATGGGATTTGAGACCGAGATGCCAAGATGCTTCAATTACCCAGCGCGCAACTGCTGCCTGGATGGTCGTGTACTATTCTAGTATAAACCAGGAGAACACCTGCGTCTTGACAATAAGGCACGAATACTCATCAGAGCTGACTGCTGAGCTTGGGTTTCCCGACTAAGGAACCTCTCAAGTGGTGATTCCATGTTTAGGGGGTTTTGGATCGACTGGGTGTCATTTCTGAACCATTAGCGACACCAAAATTAAGCTAGATTTGCATTTCCTGATGTGTATATATAGCTCTTGCAAGGCAGCAAAACAAAGTGTTTAGGTTTCAGGTGAGCTTTGCAGTGTAAAGGCGGCTAGATGATTAGATAGATACAAAAAAGAAGTTTAAATAGCTATGTGTCCATTCTAATTGTGAATTTAATATGAAACTACTAGGGAAGACACTGGCTCATTTATTATTGAAAATTTGTGATTTTTTTGTGTGGGCATAACACAAACATCAAGCAGATTCCTTACGTCTTATGACAGTGCGTCAGACAGTAGGAGGAAATTGTAGCCAAACATCTGAGCAAATTATTCAATGACATGTGAACTTAGGCAAAGTCAAATAAAATTTTTGATGCATAAAGGAATTTATTCAGTAAATGTGACTTTTTCACCTCATTTTTTATCTTAGTGTTTAAATCCAGCATTTTTTATGTGATATCCCAAAATTTGTATATATTATATATTTGTATATATTATAAATATATATATATTATTTGGTGATAAAGTAACATTTCTTATTATCAGTGTTGAAAAAGGCTGTGCTACTTGTTTTTGTGGAAACAGTGATTTTTTTTCAGGATCCTTGAATGAATAGAAACAGCATTTGTTTGAAATAGAAATCTTTTGTAACATAGTAAACGTCACATTTAATCACACTTAATCACATAAAATAACAGATGATATCTCTAATAACCAATTATGTTTACCTGTATTATTTGGTAGATGTGCTCACTAAAGTTTAATACAACACAGGCTAAAACATTTAACAAATTTCAGGAAGGGTGCTGAAGGTTTTACCTTGGACAGGGCTTTTTTCCTGAAGGGAAAGATCGAACCTCGGGACCATGGTCCAACTTTCTCTTCATCTGCAACAAAAAGAAGGAGGGGTGCTGGTTAGTTTGGGTTTGTAGAGGGCAAGACAATAATGACAGCATAAACAAACAAAGCAATTTGACAGTAATGAGAGGCAGCATTCCTTAACCTGTTTAAAACCACATGCTACCGAGTGCCACCTGTGTTCCTTCCTTTGTTACAAAGTTACTGAGCGAGTCTGGTTTTGTAATAGCGACTGTGTTGGGTATTGTGCTAGTTCCCTCACCACTAAATGTAGGCCAGAGGAAGGAAGGTCATGTCCACTTTATAGTGACATGGCACAGAAAAGATAAAGTCTGACAGCTGATGCTAACACTTGTCATGGGAGTCTTCAAAGAGGTGTATGGGATAGACGTGCACACCCCTCAGAGGAGTTGGAAAGGGGGCCACATACACACAAACACACATCTGTGTGGGCGTGACAGGCTGTACTTTCACAACAGCCTAAATTTATATGGGCTTAAAAGAAAAAAATTACTAACCCTATGCTTCACTGTCTCTTTCTATGTCACCCACCCCCCACACAGGCTGAAATGGCCCTGGTTTTGCTGCATAGTTGGTGCCTGGCTACGGAGCATCTACTCTGGAAAAACAAGGGTTCAGTGTCCTCAACACAATGAGGTCCTAAAGCACATTTGAATAAAACTATTTTAGGAGGGTACAGAGCTGCCAGTGAATCTGTGCAGTTCACTTTCAGGAGGAGCTCAGTGATAGACTCCAAATTATGAATCAGTGTGCTGTGCCAAGGGTTTGAGAGTCATTAAGGATGTGAGCAGAAATTAACAGTGATGAGTAAAGATTTTCACTACTCGAATAAGCACATACTGTACAGTTTACAATGTTGTTATGTACCATCCCACTGCTTAATAACAGGTCTGAAACTATTAAATCAACATTCAGTGCGTTTACGTCTACAACAATATGCTAATAACAATGGGGAAAAAGTCTGATTCAACAAACTCGGCAATGACAATTTAAATGAGATTTTATTATTCAGCAATGATGCATTCAATTGACCAAAAGTGTAAATTCTGATTCAAATAAATGATTTTCTTTTGAACTTCCAATCTTGAAAAAAAAAAAAAAAAAATGTATCGGGTGTCACGTTAATATAATAATATTTCACAACTGTATTTTGATCTAATAAATGCAGCCTTGTTAAGCATAAGAGACTATTATTACTACAGTTTGTAACAATGATAAATGTAATCTTGAGCAAATATCAAAACGAATATTACATTTTCATATTGTATTACATGAACTGATGCCTGCAGCATTTAAAACCATTAATTCTAGTAATTAATTTTTATATAACCAAAATATCTGCCATTGCCAACACATGAAAAAAATTACTAACGTATCGCTATCAGCGCATTTCTATGCTTAAAACATTCATGATATTTCATGGTGTTGAGACAATCATAGAAATTTCTGGATTAAGATCATCATGCTCACTGTTTACATTTTTGTGGCAAATTTATTTTAGTTTACAGCAAAACTGCTATTCATTGATCTGATATTTACATGAAGCCAACAAAACATTCGCATGATCACATTTGCCGCAACTGATTTAATGTCTGACAAGTCAGGTGTTTAATACACTTGAGGTTTGAGCTGATAATGATGCTCCTTATGGATTTCTGAAGGGACCACATGCTGTGAAATTCACAGTAAAGGGGGGGGGGGGGGGGGGGGGCTGAAGTACTGTAGAAACATCCATGAAATGCAACATCAAGACCAAAATCCAGACCCGGCGCCAGGATACACAACTTGGAGGGCATTTATATTTCTAAAAACCCCAAAATAATTTGAAAATTAAATTATATTGCATATTTTCAGAACACAGTGCCATTTATTTATTAACCCTTTTCTAAACCAACTATATTTGTTTTTAGTGGACAGTATGGCAAGGATCACCCGAAGAGGATTCCTCAGTCAGTGATCTCACCGCAAAGGTAGTCAAAAAGATAGGAGAGGCAGGGTGTGCGAGTGAATATGCATGAACGAAGATAAGATAATAAAAAGATGGCATGACACTGAAGATGTATGAAAGTGTAACTGCTTAAGTGCCGGTGTGTGTTTGAAAGTGTTAAGACGCTCTTAGGTTACTCCATGTGAATGTGTAAACACAAAACACGCTGGGAATGCCACATTTGCTAATCGCTACTAATACCTAAACCTGTCAAGCCTACTTGGTAAAAAGCACTTAACACAAAATAATGCGAAAGCATTCATTTGCTTAGTTATACATTCACTTCACTGAGTGGATTAGACTGTCGCTTTACTCTAGGGTTCACAGCGAGAGCCATCTGATTTTAGATGAGTCACTGTGTAATCATTCTCCGTGTCTGACACCACAGAGCAAAAATGGCTTGGTCTGTGGTTAACAGGAATGCTTGTGTTCATGGAAACCGGTGCAGTCTTGGCAAATAACCTGTTTTAGTGAATAAATCCTGTGATTTATGAATGAATAACCTGGCTTTTCATTTTGGCAACTACTTAGGAATGGTCATGACTGCATATGTTGCTGAACTTATAAGAGTTTCACAAATGCGACCCTAACAATCATAAAAAAAAAAATATGGAACAGAAACTATGAGAATGTCAGGAACTGAGCATCATGAAGGTTATCATTAAAGGGACTGCATGATATATTTTCACATTCTAATACCATCAAACATCTCTAATGAGTTCTGTCTTTATAACCGAACAATTAACAAGATTGCCGGGAGCATCCGTCAACGTCACTGCAGTTTACTCGTTCTGATCAGAGGACACTCTGAAAACTGCAGCGACTGCAAGCTTCTGATAAGCTCTCCGATTTAAAACATTCATTTCACTCACATTTAAAATCATAAAGTGTTGGTTTGTGCCAGATGTGGCTCGGTTTCCCCCCGTCAAAAGCAATGACACAGTGACCCAATCACTGTAGGGTGGTCCGATGCCTCCAGCCAGTGGAGGATACACACCCTTCAACAGGCAGCGCAGAAGATGATGCTTTACCACACTGACACGACTACCTCACAAAAACATTCACATATCACAACACCGAAGCGACTGTACGTTACATATTAACATGGCTACGATAACAGTAAAGGAGTCCAAGTTTCTGTTGCATATCAGGCTACATAACTGCAAAGCACAAAATAATATTACCAACAGGTTTCCTCTGAATGGTGCAGGAAGAAATATGATAGCACCACACTCATCTGAACTATCAAATAAGAGTCAATTATACATCAAAAGCTGTTAACTCTTATATAAGATCCAGATTTACAAGTAAATAAGGCTAAGAAGGATGCAGCGCTCCTTAAGGTGTAGTATAGGGAATGGATAGATATGTATGGATGTAGGGAGCGCAGGTGCAGTATGTGTGTGTTAGGATGGGCAGATGGTGAAGAAATAGTGATGGAGCCTATGTTCTCCAAACCCACCCCATAATCAAGTGCATCACATCCATTTCTATGTATGAGCTTCTTGTAAAGGAGACTTAAAGTATAGGTTCAAGTGAATGAATATCGCAGTAGGTGATTCTCTATGTCAGCTGGAGATTTTTCCGCAGTGGCCGTAAGAACAGTCGCATATTTCACCGACGCACCCTTAAAGACGAGCGCCGATATACCCGTGTACGCGGTCAGAGCGCGACGCGACAAACCCGAACGCTGACATTATAATCAACGAAGCTGTGTACATTGCACGCGCGCGCATCGTATTTGAATATTACACACCGCGCTGTACGAATCGACATCACGCGCTTGCAGTGTAGGCTACACCACTTCTCTGATTTATAATGGGAGCGTTCCTGTCGCGTCGCGTCAGCGTTGATGGGGTATTAAAGCGAGACCCTTGAAAGAAGGCGGTTGGCCGTTATCGATATAAAAGCCGCAGTGCATCCAACACGAATATCGGCGTTTACTCACTTTATAGAAGATCATCTTTAAAGTGCCGTAGAAACCCATGGTGATGGTGATGACGATAATCCGACTGTGATTCACTGAGAGTCGATGAAGAATTTATGGAAATATATCTGCGCGATAAGGGCTCTGTTAATCCCGGATAGATCCGACAGGGACATACTCATCCACGGACGGATGCATATGAAGCCGAAAGGAAGAATCCAACGACCCGCCCGTCTGTCTCTTTGACCGTCCTCTGAGCGGACTGACTGAGCGAGCAGAAGGAGAGAGACGGGAGGGGAGGGGAGAAGAGAGAGAGAGAGAGAGAGAGAGAGAGAGAGAGAGAGAGAGAGAGAGAGAGAGAGAGAGAGAGAGAGAGAGAGAGAGAGAGAGAGAGAGAGCGAGCCTTCCCTGCTCAGAACCTCCCCTCTTCTCGACATCCAGCACAAAAACCTGGACTTTATACATGACTCTTTATTAATTACCTAAATAAGGTTTGGTTTGAGAGTCTATATATAACGCATAGGACTACCATATATTTTTATTTATTAAACATTAATATAAATATATTTTTATTATTTTAAAATGACATCAAAAAACCCATTAAAGGATACACCAGGTTTAAACGCTGGGATGGAGAGGGGGAAAAAAATAAGCCATGTGATCAGGATCTCATCAAAATGAAGGGAGTTTGGAATCACTTTGAAGTGGGCTATGCTGCCTTATATTATCCCATATTACTGCTTCAGAAATTACCATACATGAAATATTCATTTAAATTAAAATTATTTTATTACACAGTAACAGGAGACTGCAGAGTTGTCATTCTCATTCTCAGCTTTGCATCAGCATCCTGATCAACTTTGCTGTTTATTTTGTGATAATGACTGGCGGGCGGTACATTATCCTGCTTATTACACGGCTGCTTACAGAAATGGACATAAAATATTGATTCGAGCTGAAATTCATTTATTAACTTGCTTGTAGAGACAGCAGAGAGACGGCTATGAAACAGATTTCCCAAACGAGTGGTCAGTTAAAATAGCATTGCCCTGGACAACTGTCATTATTCATAATATTTGACATTTGCTACAATTGACAAACTAGATTCAAGTATTCAAGAGAGCCCTGTAATAAATTGTATTATGTTATTAGCAAAACAAAAATGGACAGAAATGAAATGCTGGCTCTCAGGAGGATACACTGGCTATATGCAGGGATCAAATGACAGGTTTTCTGCAGATGAGGAAGTGAATGATGCAGCTCAGTGAACTGGGCTGTACATGAAGCCAGAGGACGAAAGTGTAAGAGCCTGAGATTATATTCAACCGAAACTGGGTGGTGCACGCCTTCCACTTGTTGCGGATCCTGAGCCCACCCCTCAGCCGCTGAAGACGATTGGCTCTTGTTATTTCCGTCAGACTGAGCAGGTGGTATTTGGCACTCGGGGTGGTTTTGTGTGGACTGCATGATTAAAGATCGCCCAAGCGTATACAGACACACAAAGGTTGTTAAAAAAACAAACTTTGACCTTAAATAGGTTTCAAATAATATCTACACTAAACTACACAGGTGTGCAGAGTTTAGTGTGCAGAGGAGCAAAAACCACAACCAGAACAAATAGGTCATGCAAATAAACTGATAACTCTGTCAAAAGCAAGCAGCGAACTAGTAAAGAAGATTCGGTAATACTATACAAAAAAAAAAAAATACTTCTAAAGCTTATATTCATCTTAATGTTCATTTCACCATTTACTAATGCATTATTAAATTCAAAAGTGGTATCTGTTAGTATTTAATGGACCTGATCTGAAATTAACAATTAACATCAGTAATATTTGTAATAATTGTAATAAACTAATGTTAACTTATAAAAATTTATTGTAGTGTTACCTACAAACAACCATGTGACAAAAAAAGGTTCTCTAAAAATCAGATACCTGGCTGCGGTGCTCTTCTGTTTAGATTTCAAGATAATTCTGAACAATTCAAACAAAAGATAAAAGAGGTGACATAAAGAGGTGACTGCTTGTTGTCTGTTTTGTTCCTGTGACTCACTGAACAAGCCGAGACATGTCCCACAGACACCTCAATGATGCCTCTACTGAACCACCCTGACTGCTAAACAGAGAGCCATGAGAAATACTTAATAGTGTTCTTTAGCACTCATAATTCCATTTTCATGACACAAATTCACATTTCACTAGTTAACAGCATATGACCTATTCCAAATGTATTTAGTATGACTTAAGTTACATCCCTGCCTTACTGTACAGTAATTATGTCCAATATAAGTAGTTTTTTGCAAACCAATTAAAAATCAAGTCTAATTACTAATCTTCCTATTCAATGTTGTTTCAGTAACCAGACTAAAACTCAGACAACAGACAGATCCACTGCATCACTGACAAACTGAGAACAGTCACTGAAGATTAAAGGGTTAGTTCACCCAAAAATGAAAATGATGTCATTAATTATTCCCCCTCATGTTGTTCTACAACCGTAATGCTGCGTTCACACCAGAAGCGACTTGCGCGAATAAATCATGCTATTCCCGCGTAGTTGGACGCTTGAACAATTTGAGTTTACTCGCTTCATTCGCGCGTGAAAATCCCTTCACAACAGACGCGAATTCGCGTCATGAGAGGGGCTCTCCCGCTCCTTTATGTGTCCCAGACTCTCCCACTGCTTTCTGCACACTTCCTCTGAATAAACAACTTGTCAGTGGGGAAATAATTGTAAATTACAGCGAATAAGCTCAATTGGTCGTCTTTAGTTGGCTTGTAGTCTTAATATGTATATATATACAGCTCAAATTGAGTAAAGCCCATTTTTTTACAACTTATCAGATTGTCCGACCTCCTCACTCACTTTCTTTCAAACACGATCCTTTTTATTTCTGTTTCTATAAATGTATGAAGATGTACAGCGACGATGATTTTGTCCTCCATTGTTGTTTCAAATTTCTGCCTCAGCTCGCTACGTCACGTCACTACTAGAGCAAGCTCCTGATTGGTTAACGCGGCGTGGAAATTCGCCAAAGTTCAGATTTTTCAACTTGCGCGATTCGCGCGAATCGTGTTAAGCGCATCAAACGCCCGAATCGCTCAATTCGCACCGCAGGATGTCAATTCGCGTCTTTGCATTGACTTAACATGTAAATCACTCGCGCTTACCCCTTCATTCGCGTCCGGTGTGAACGCACCATAAGACCTTCGTTCATCTTCGGAACACAAATCAATATATTTTTGATGAAATCCAAATCAGTGGTTCAAAGTCACATGATTTCAGCAGTTTGGCAGTTTGATATGCGATCCGAAACACTGATTTGAAACAAATGATTCGTGAAACTTCGAAGCAGAGTTTTGAAATCAGCCATCACTGGATATTGTTGAAAAGTCGTTATTTTGGGGGTTTTTTTTGGCACACAAAAAGTATTATCGTCATTTTATAATATTAAGGTTGAACCACTGTACTCACATGAACTGTTTTAAATACGTCTTTAGTAGCTTTTCTGGATCTTAAGAGGTTCAGTGACTGCTGGCAATAGAGGCCTCACTGAGCCATCGGATTTCATCAAAAATATCTTAATTTGTGTTCTGAAGATGAACAAAGGACTTACTGGTGTAAAACGACATGAGGGTGAGTAATAAACGTTATTTTCATTTTTGGGTGAACTAACCCTTTAACAGCACAAACACCCCAAAGTTTCTGTGTTGTGGCTTTTGTTCACAGGTAGCAGGCCATGTCTTCCATCTATCAGCACTGGAGCTCAGAACAGTGATTGCCATGCTTCAACCCCAACCATTTCATTACACTTCCCCAAAAAGGGTTCAGATCAAACAAGCCTGGCAAGTGTGATGAAGCCAGACTAAACAAATCTTAAGGGACTGTGGTTGGTGTTACAATGCTCATTAATGCCTAATCAAGGAAAATGGGGGGAAAAAAAGGGAAATGTATCAAGGAAGTGTTAGCAAATGTGATCTCTGCCATTTGCCTGATATTCATTACAAAGGAAACAGCACAGGATTAATAGGGCATCTACTTGTGAAACAATCAGCATGGCATCAAGTACCTTCTATTGACTGCCAAGGGCTAGGTGCTCCAAATAACACCAAACTGAGTTAAGGCTACAACAAACCATGTTGTTATTTGAGCTAGCAGTTTTAACAACCACTTTCGAATCAACATCCTAATATGCCCCATTGAGAACGATTGTCAGAGAAATACATTTAGAGTATAACACTGTTGCCTCATCCAGATAATGAAAGTGTAGGTATATGAAATTGTATTAATGAATTTTATTTACAATGTGTACGGTTGTTCAGCATTGCAAGCAGTGAGAATATGCTTGAAAAGAAGGTAAGTACTAGAAAACAAACCTTGTGGGTTTAGACTTACTTGGTCCCTTCCTTGGTTTGTTCTCCTTGCACTTAAAAATACAAATAATATAAAGTTAATCTTTTCAGGTGCAGTGATACTGTTGTGCAGGGAGAGTTACTGCGACCCAGTGTTAGGGACAAAATTGCACCTGTCAAAAGTTTCCAAGCAATTTGTTGATGAATTGCTGGGAAAAAACTCTTCATCTTACACAAGTTCCAATGAATCAGTGTCCTGAAGCCAATGAAACTGGCCGTTACGGCAATAACCTTGGCAACAAAGTCTGCGCGAAATGAAGAAAAAATGTATTAAGATAAACTTGGTGACACTTATCTCTGTTCTTCACAAATGGCAAACATTGTATTTTGTTGGAATTAACCTAAGATACAGGTGTGATGATACCACATTTCACGACTGTTAGAACATCACCATGGCAATCCCTAAACAAACTGGAGTGTGTATGTATGTTAGGAGGGGGTCAAGGGACTGGGAGTTTGTATGTATAAAGCTCTTTTCTCTTGCCTTCGCAGACAAAAACCCTCCTAAACTTTACACAGCGGATAGGAATGTATGGCATGTGAGAAGGTCCTGCCCGTGTCTTTTGAAGAGACTCTGACCCCTCCGCGTTCACAGTGGAAAATTAACCGAGTCCATGGTGAGAGGCTTTCCCTGACATGCAGCCGCAAAAAAAACAAAAAAACAACAAAAAAAAAACAAAAAAAAAACAGGTGCTTTCCTGGGAAAACTTGGGTTGTAAAGCCCATTTTCTTATCTCCCAATTTCATGGATTTAAGAATGATATAGATATGCTTAAAGCAACAAGACCTGCCAGACACATGATAGATGGCCCACAACAATGTTATATTTTTTTTAGTGAAGCAGCACTACAGGTTCCAAGAAAATGTTAATTTCTTAAGACACCATCACAAATCAAGCAGGCAAAACGCCAAGAACAGGCTGCAAACAGGAGGACAGCTTGTGAAAATATGTGGATGCTAAAACAGCTAGTACATTTGATTGAGAGGACCCTTGAAAACCCTCTTGAGTTTGTTCAAATATTAGATTATTTGAAATTTGACCAATTAAATATATGACATGGGAGTTTAGGATGTAAAATGTCAATTCATTTAAAAAAATAATTTTCTTTCATTCTTTGTCACTGACCCTGAATCATTCAAAAGTAAAAGAAAAATCAAGAAAATTTAAATGTCAGTGTTAAGAAACATGAAATAAAACTCTAAAGTCTAAAAGCATTCCTAAACATTATTTAGACATTTTGTACTATTTTTCCCTTATTGAAAAGAAAATGGAGGACAGCAGTGTCCTCCCCATGAATGGGCAACTGGTGCAAAGCGAGCAAACGCACATTCCAATCGGCCAGATGACATCGAGGTTAATGAATTCGCCTGCGGACTGCCGCATCCTACGAAGCACAATGACACCATCTGCTCCTGACCCGGGCATTTAGCCTCCAACTTGACAATAAGACCCTGATCCATCACGTTTGATTGGGTCATGCCGAATGACGTCCAGGCAGCATCACACATGGGTGAGTGAATGATGAGATGGAATGATACACAGAGACAACGTAGGGTCACTGTCCAATTTAGGAATTGGATAAACAACAATGCTGGGTAAATTAATCAGATGTGTGCAAAGCACAGAAGAGTAGAGGGAAATGACATCTGTGATTTTAGGAAAAATCAATTAACCTGAGAAGATGTAAATGCAAATGCAATGTAACATATATTACAAAATATTCTCTAAATAAGATCCAGAATTCTTACAATTTTAAAATGATTACAATCAGAATGAATATAAATGGGCCTCTTGACTCTTCAATTCCTTTATGAGAGATGGGACAATATTATCATGGTCTAATGCACGGGTTTTTCTGCCATTTAGTATAGTATGTGCACCCTACATAGGCAGAATCAATTACGTTTATGGGGTCATACATGCAAATGTACTATTTACTTCAAGAACTAAAATATACAAGCATACATGTTCACTGACCTTCGCACTAATCTTATCTTGCAATATAACTGTCATAAATTCTTTGCAAACATACTGACTCAAATGTGGTTAATCATGCAATAAAATCTAAATAGAGACTGTTGTTTGTTAGCAACAGAAAAGGGAAGGTATTTTCTGCTAAGCCCCAAAGAGTTGTTCCACATCTACTATCAAGAACAGAACTTTAAAGTCTTAAGGCAAAAAAAAGTCCTTTAGTTTGTGAAGAAAGGTTGTGGTCAATCCTTTTAAAACACCAGGAAAGAGGGCTACAAAAAACTCCAGGTGTTTTCCTATATGGGGACTGTAATTTTACCCTGCCTGTAGTTGTAATGCTGGGTAATTAGTGGGGACAGTGGCTACAACTTTATTTTTCCAGCTGTTTGTGAAGTGAAGCTCTCCATGCTTTCAGTAATAGTAACTGTTACTGACTGGTCACAGACTGGTTTGTCAGCATTCTTTAGGACAGTGAAAGAAGCCTAAGGCATTACCTTACACAGCGATAGATTTTGATTCTAGAGCAGGGGTGTGCAATCCAGCTCCTGGAAAGCCTCTATCCTGCAGAGTTTAGCTCAAATCCTAATTATACACATCTGAATGAACAAATAACGGCCTTCAGGATCACTAGAAACTTCCAAGAAAACTTGTTGGGGCATGTTGGAGCTAAACTCTGCAGGACACTGGCCCTCCAGGAGCAGGATTGGACACCCTGTTCTAGAGAACCTCAATGTGACAAAACTGAGGTGCTGACCTTATAGTAATTCAGTGAGTAGATATGATAAGTTAACCCCTCCCCTGATAGCTTGAAGTGAACCATAACAGGAGGGCAGCAGTCAGTCCTGCACAACATGAAAGAACAAACTGTTAAAAGCTCCACTTTTGACCCTCTGTGTTGCAGTGAAAGACAGGATTCTTCAAAGGTGCAGTGACCTTTAACATAGCAGATTCCCACAGAAAGTCTTTGCCCTGATCTGGTTTCATATGATTTTCGGGCCACTCAAAGTGTGTTAAATGTAGGTAACGTGAGAAAAGAGACATGAAGAGCAGCCGGCAATGTCATCTGGAAACACTATGAAAGTGTAACCTTTTTCCTTTTTGAATGAAGTTTGAAGACCAAATTGTATTACTTACCCTACTCTGAAACCAAGTCAAGAATGTGAAACTTCTACATCTAAATCAATTTCCAAAGACAGAGAGGCAAGTATCTTGAAGCCAACACAATTAGTGAAGAAATGTCAATGTTTGACAGGGAAATGCCACAAAATGAATAAAGTTTGTATGATGTTTTTTTTTCTAAAGACAGTTGCCTAGGGTCTGCTCAGAGCATGTGCATATGGATTTGTAAACCGATGCAATCTAGTGCCAGTGCAGTTGTTGATATTCTGGCTGAAGATTTTCTTCCCACTTTGAGTCACATGGTGCAGATAGTGCAGACAAGTCCGGATAACATCTCTGACCATCTTCCTTATTAAAAAAAAAAAAGTCTCATTAAAAGCTGACCTTTCATGGGCTGTTTGTTTTTGTGGTGACACACTTGAGAAGTGACTGGGTTTTTTTGAATCCGTGACTGCGACTGTGTGTGTGTGTAAAAGAGAAAGTAGTGGGCTATGGAAGGTCAACTAACACTGTAGATGATGATGATTACCACTAACAGATAAAAATAGACCCAGATTACAGTCCTGGAGCTCCACTAACAATGTTTTGTACTCTCATGAATGCATTTAAAACTGAAGAAAGGAGACATGAAGTCTGTGGGGTGAGAGGCCGCTGTGGTCTTGAAACCTCTGTGTGAACCAAACAGCTCCGTGCTCACAGCTAAAGGAAAAAATAAATACCCCCTATAGCAGCTACAAGTTCTAACCACTATCCTACAGATTTCCAGCTCTATGAAGATGATGAATATTATGGAAGAAGGTGAAATATTGTTCTGTTAGCACATTCCTTGTACTTCGTTTGCACTTTGTCTTCTCTAAGGAAACTCTTTTGATGGATTAGGTGTATCCAGAGTTGGAATTACCTGAGAGTTTGAAAAGTGGAAAAATTGATGAACCAAAGGTCTGGAGAAGCTAGAACTTCAGGAAAGTAATCTCAGGATCTAAAAGTAAATAGCCTGTGCTCTATGCTGCACGTTTTAAAGTGATATATGGCCTCCACAGGTGAGTCAGAGATGCTCTCATGTGGAAGGAATGCAGGTGGAACATCTTGGCAGAACAAGTGTACAACACTTGCTAAAGATGTTGGCCCAGTCATTTACAGGAAAATCATCTCTTGTGAGATTTATTAAGTAGTCACTAAGTACACTTTCATCCACAGTGACTATACAAATTTACAGGTACAGCCATCCTGGTGATATCAAGAACCTTAAGGGTGCAACAGTGATGCTTCATTGGTGATTGTTTCTTGTCGTCTTGAATTAGCAATGTTTCAATTACCAACCCTGAGCTCATCTTAGGTAAAAGCCATGGTACGCTGTGCAAAATCAACAGACGTTTATATAAGATTGTACGATACACGTTGCTGCCAAGACTTTAGTCGTAATCGTCAAATTGACAGAACATAGCAGCAGTCACGCTTCACAACTGACATGAAAAATAATTGTCAGGGTGAAACTGAGGTAAACTGACATTCAAATATATGTTTTGAGATGCGTGTACCTCATGCAGTAAGTGTTTAATCTTAATGTAGACCTTTAGCTTGAACCACGTGAACCTGCTTTACTCTACAGGGCATGTTCAGTCTTGTTGCAGCTGTCATTAGGTGTTTCCTCTCACACCAGCTCCTGTTCCAGACACTCCAGTCGGGCTGGTATAATACATAGTTTTCAGCGCTGAGGGAGGATCTTAACCATGCGGTTAAACCACAATTGCAGCTCTTTTATATCCATGTACGCTGATGCTGATTCTGAACCAGTTTCACCTCTTCAAATCTTACTCCTCTACAAGAAAAAAAGCACCAAAGCTGATCAGACATCAGTGTCAAACTTCAACCATGAGGTGCTTTTTATAAGAACAATGGCTTTTGAAATGAAGAATGGAAAAATACCTGTAAAATTCAATCATAACTAAATGTACAGGTTGCTGTCTTCCAAAGAAGAAGAAGAAAAAAAAAACCCACCACCTTGGTAATGTAAAGGTTGCTGTCTTCCAAAGAAGAAGAAGAAGAAAAAAAAAACCCCACCACCTTGGCAAAGAAAAATGGTTCTTGACTTTTGTTTTGGATAGTGTGTCAGTTGAAGCGAGATGATGTAACTCAACAGCAACGCTGGCCTGTCTCGGATGTTAAGTGAAAGACATTGCAACTTTAAACACAAAGCGATTAAAACAGAAATATTATGGTGTTTGTGATTATTTTTCTTATTTTGAATAGAACCATGTTCTTGCTCTAGTTGGTTGCAGAAATATTGACAAAATGGTGTTCTACTGACTCAAGTCCAGTCAATATAGGTGTGGACAGCCGTCAGAGCTTAAATCAGTTCATAAAAACAATTACCACCAACACCAACACCAACACCGACACCAACAACAACAACAACAAAAAACATTACAATGTCCTCATTTAAGTGTAACAGATAGAGTAGGCATGACTTCAAAATAACAGTAAGGATCAGATTTAGTCTAATTATGGAGCAGTGCCTGTGGCAAAGGTTTAAAACCCTAACCACAAGCAAACAGAAAGAGTAAACAGAATAAGAAGTCTCCTCAAGAGCCTAAGGATAGGCCTCAGGGGTTGGAGGAGCTCTCGCTCACTCAGTTATCTCTCAAACAGTTTTCAGAAAAACAACTCAAAGTTGGTAAGCACATGTTAAAAATCGGTGTAACCTGCTAGGAAAGCTGGTATCTGAAAGGTGCAAACTCTTTAATTGCACATTCAGGACTTAATTATACACGGTTTGAATATGGAGCAAGATTAATCACTTGAGGCACAGAGGCACAAACCACACTCCCTTGAGATATAAGAGAGACCTGTGACTCTGGGTCAAGATGTGAGAGTGTGATGAAGTAATTACTCTTAGTCAGGCCCTGTAGGACAAAGAGTGACAGCCGCTAACGGGATGATATCAAGTGTTTGGTTACATCTCCAGAGGGTTGAGTGAGCAGTCAGTCCTGAGCAGAGACACAATCCAGTAAGCTCCTGCTGTCTGTGTTTACTGCAAAGTGACAAGAGCAGGTTCTCCCAACCTAATACCACAGCTGATGGCATAGGTGAGGGAGGAACACAATGTAGACAGAATGAGGCACTGAGGATGAAAATAAGCCATGGAGAATAAATACACATTGTTGTATTGAAGTCTCGAGTCCTATCCTAGTCCTTTTGTTTGTTGTGTCGCATGAACCATGTGTGCACAGCACATGGCTCATGGGGTTTACTAATTTTGTAGTTGCACCATTCTTGAAAACAATAGACGACAATGCAGAGACAACCCTAGCTGAACCAGCAAAAAAAAAGTAGTAGTTTGCCGAACTTAACAGTTACCTAGCTTGGTAAAATAAGAATATTTCATGTTCACTGGTCATTGATCATATGCAAAAGGTGAGCGCACAATCTCTTAAGTTTACATATTAACTTATATTTTTTTGCCTATAGTCAAGATGATGATTTTACAGTTTATTGAAATTATTTTTATTTTATTTATATTACTGTAAATTAATACATTTAAATTAGAATTTAACCTGTTAGCGTTCCACTGTCCTGCCCGCGGTACACATACCTTTCAAAAGAGAACAAAACCATTCATATACTCCAAATGGTTCAAGAACAGCATGCAATTTACTTTGGGTATGCCTTTTTTTCGTTTTCTTTTTTAGCCGTTTTAGGCAAAGTTTACAGGAATGCTAATCAGGAGTTAAATTACATTTTAAGAACAATGTTTCATTTTATGCTGTATAAAAGCCATTTAAATTCTTATATCATATTGTATATAATTTGTGGGCAGCAGGAAGCCGCTATCAATATGCAAGGTATTGAAATCGCTTTGAATGTGAGCTCGCTTTTCACTTTCAAATTGGCAATTACTAGTACTCTGTGTATAGGCTGCAGCAGTACTGACTGTACATTTTACAAGATAAGATTTTGTCACTCAGGATATGTTGCGAACCAAATCCTCCACCATCGTCTTGTCAGTCATCTTTCCTTATTCTAGTCACGTGACAAGTGAAATCTGACTCCTGCTGCACTGTGCTGAGACTTTGCAGCTTGTACTGTATGGAGTAGAGCAGCAGATTTCAGTTTATAATTGTAGCGCCCATTGTCCAACTAAACTAAATGGCTTTTATTTCTATAAAAAAGCAAAATGACAGTGGGGGTAGTGCCGTGGTGGACAAGAAATGTAATCTGAAAACAGTGTAACGCTGGTAACACAGACTATCCCAGCAAGCCAGATATATTTTTTGGACATTTTTATTAATTGTACAGAAGGTTGTGGACAAATTTTCAAGAGTCCTTCTAAAGAGGTTGCAAATGGTAACTTCACTAGCTTGGTGCTTTACTCTGCCTCAAAACTTCCTTTTCTCAAACCTTTCTTTGAATTTGTCCAACAGGACTAAAGCGGTAAGTTCACACAAACCCAGCCTTACAGAAGCAATGCACACTTCTATAAGCACCTCAATGACTTCACTTGCACACGGACCCTTGCATAAAGCAGGTTTAGTGAGGATGGGAAAAGAGGGCAATGTGGGCCTCTGAGACTTCCAAAAAAAAAAAAAAAAAAAGTGTATGGAAAAAAAGCTCCATCACACACTCCTTCAGGGTGTTTTTTTGTACTTGATTATAATTTCTGCTGAATTTTATGCTCAAGGAAACAGCTGGACCACAGGCATGGAAATACACTAATTAAGACTGTTGTGATATCCATCTACACAGTCCCTTAAACCACCCAGGATAGACAGTACATTACACATGTGGAACATTGGAGAGAGAAAAAAAACACCACTTAACTACAATTAAATGAGAAGTTCTACATTGTTTGGAGAAAACCAGTTAGATAACTTGTTTTTCTTTTTAATGATCTCAGAAAAGTAACAAGCAGTAAAGAGGGTGCAAAAGTTCTCTCCGCAAAGTCGGACGGGTCAAGATTTTCCCCGCATTAACACCTCCAAAGACAGGCTTCATGGTCCACAACAACACAAAAGAGTCCTATATTATTCAAGGGAGCAATCTGCCAGTCATCAATAATAGATGTCTGCCAGTGGCAGCAGAACGTTAAGTGCTCATGTATTCTTAATGAGTCTTGGGTTGAAGAGGAACTGCGTGCCACCTCGTGTTCTAAACGGCCGGCCATAGGGAATCGTGGTTATGTATCCCTGTTAACACGCATGACTTCACCAGAACTGCCCCATCAACCTCCTCTCCCATGAATCCAACAGCTCTGAGAAACACTCGTCCAGATAGACCACACAGAGCGTTGGAAGACAGCAATGCTCGCGGTGTTTAACACCGTTTTGAGCTCCAACTATGAATGAAATAAAGGGAATGTATTGCTCATTAAAGGTGCAAGTCTCTGTTTATTCAGTAATTGGGCTTTTACCATGTCTTGTAGTTTCTAAAAGTTCCTTTGTGGGGGTGGCATTCAAAAACCAACTGAGGAATGTAGGTGTGAGCTCAAGTTTTCTATAGTCTGCTGGCAAGAAGAGACCAGAATAAGTACAAATGGCCATTTTGAGTGAGAGCTGGGATATAATGAACTACTTCCATTGTCTTGGGTCAGTTTGCTGAGGTCTTGAAAAATCGTGACTTGAATGCAAACCAATTGTGGCCGTCTCCTCTCTCTCTCAGTCATGTCTTCTAACAGCAAGAAATAATGTATAACCAACTCATAATAGAGTAACACTTAATTCTATAATAGAGCCTATCACTAATAATTTGATTGACAACGTTTATGTACATTTATCAGGACATTTTTTTCTAATAAATACCGTCTTTCCTCTTTGTTGTTGCATGTATGTCAACATGCAATGTACACAACATAAACATTCAAATGGGATATAATGTGAAACCAGTCACAATGCAAGATATCCACTGTCTCAATCAGACAGTTATACCTATATTCAAATAATTCAAATTCCCAAATGAATCATATTTATTAAAATTGGAATCCAATGGAATCGAGAGCGTGTAATTCAGAATCAAATTGGGAAATTGTGTCAGATCATGTCCTACTGCTAAAGTGCTGAATTATTCTAGGTTTTCCAGTGTTGTAATGAGATTCTGGACAAGCTTATTCTGAACATTTGGTAAAGTAACAGTTGACACATGCTTGTGTACTGCTGGGGAAGTTAGAACTATACAGGAAAAGTAGCTAATGAAACGCATCTCATATGCTACTTAGAAGAGAATAATAAAAAGAGCAAAAGTTAAGGCCACATGCATCTAGTCATATATAAGCTATGACACACAGTATCCTAAAAGTCTCAGCTCAAATCGCTGCCCAGGTCCTCTCAGAGCACACTCCAGCTTCAGCTAAAAATAAAACCTCTCAGACTCCTAATGATACTTCATGTCAAATTGTATTAACTTAGTGGTGAGGCAAGGCCTTTACATAGAAGATTATTTCATTTAAAAATGAAATGCTAAGTTTTAGAAACACACACTCACAAAAAAACATTCTTAATGAATAACATCTAATGAATAAAAGTGGAATGGTGACAAAACTGACCTTCACAACAAACGTTTCTTTTCATCCAAGAGTATAAGTGCTGCATGCTATCATTCAGAGACAAATTGAGAAATGTTATGAATATAAAATTTAATTAAAATAATTTTCACTTAAGGATGGATAACTTTAATTGAATATTCATAATATATGAATAACCACAAGTTGCCACTCAAAGAATATGAGATGAAAATGACCAGACAGAAAAGAATTTAATTTAATCTTGATAATGCAGTTTAATTGAAATGTTCATAACTAATTAAATACAACTAATCGAATAGTTATTTATATGTCTATCTATTTATTATAAATATGAGTGTTTTTGTCAAAAGATCTTGTTCAGTTTTTAAATTGACTCTTCAGTGTAAATCATGACAGAAAAAATAGAATGTATATTTGCATCATTTGATATTAATTTTTATGTATTTAAAAAAATATTAAAATATTACAAATTACTGAATTAATATTAAATAACTACAAATAAATTTTTTCATCAACCAGAATTGTATGAATATTTAATGTCTGCCTCCATCATCCACCCCTAAGTGACACTATAAAATGCCAGAATTGCACTCACATAGACTCTGGCAGCCTGCAGCAGGCCTGAATTAGAGATGCTGATTAAGGAGTTTGTGTTGGGCCGGCCGCACCCTTCTACAGCACATGCTGAGAAATGCAAACCAAACGTGGTGCTTTACGTGACGAGAGATGCTAGATCAGTGACGCAGTCTATGCACCAGCTACTCAAGCGCTTCCCCCACTCCTCCTTCAGTTTTGGATACAGAGTTGATTAAAGTCCAACAGGATTCAACAAGGCAAGAAGTGTCAATAAACGTGTGTATAGAAAGACTCGAGCATGCACTGGCGCAGTGTACAGAGCTGCCCTACTGAAGATAGATTCAGTACAAACATGACTTCCCTTCCTTCCATCAGCCTCGCCACAAAGAGAGAGCATCTTTCACGCCAGCTGGCCATCCTCCTCTGAGGATAAGACACTACATGATCCAGGGAGCCAGAAAGAGAGGTTAGAACATCTTCCCAAAAATAGACGCTCTGTCGACTAGTTTTGCTTTCATAACACAACGGCAGTCAATTTTCCGTAGGAGGATTCCTTGAATTTTCATACCAAAGCCACGCTGCTTTTTCCAGTGATCGCTGGACAGATTCGGTTTTGAAACAGCCAGGTAGGATCCACTGAATGAAAGGAGATACATTTTCTATAACACTGAGGCTGATATCTGCGTTTCACAGTCATTTGCATATTCTCATTTTATAATCACTGCTCCACACCTCTGTCTTGGGGCCGGGTAGATAAGGGTTGAATCAATGGGCTTGTTCATGAACCATCCCTTGCTAAATCAATCATGAACACTCAGAATGAAAGGGAAAAATTCTAAACAGATACATTAAATAAACAAACAGTTTACCCAAAAATTAAACTTATTTACTCACCCTCACCTTGGAACACAAACAAATCACACTTTCAGGTCAGATCTTTTCAATTAATTTGTTGATCTGGTTCACACAACCTGAACTAAACTGCTCTGACAGAATCAAGTCAGTGGCTGTATCCAAAATCGACCCCTACAACTTCATTCACTATTCCCTACTTTACTGCACTAATATAGTCCACTGAAAGAGTGAATGAAAATGAATGAGTGAATTTGGACACGTGTCAGAATTTGTGTTTACTCCTGGAGAGGTGTGGGAATTCATCTGCTGCAACAATCAGTGTATTGTTATTTTCTAGCAGCTAGTTGTTGATTGTATATTGGTTGTACTCTTGTAGTGCATTACGCGATTAAATAAGTGCACATGAGAATGTCCACTTTGGTTTCATAAACCACTAAAAACAGCTGTCCCCTCAAATAGTACACTATATAAGGGTATGGGCCGATTTCAGATCGATTTTTTTTTTTTACTTTTACTCACCCTCACGTCACTTCAAATCTATACGACTTTTGGTCATCTTTGCAACAAATATCCTGAACATGTCTAGGTAATCAACATTCACAAGCATCAACATGTACATAAAGATCCATATGAATTAAGCTCTTTAAATCTTCCGAAGAGAGACAATTGCTTTATGATGAACATATTTAAATTTAGGCATAGAGCACATCAAATATGTTAAAAGGAAACTAGGAAACTCTAACAGGTGATTTCAGACACAGCCAGTGAATTAAACCAGATCAGTCTTAAACCAGATCAGACCAAATCAAATGATTCACTGAAAACAGACTTAAAAAAAAAAAAAAAAAAGATTTGTTCAAGAATCAGACCATTCTCGTGAATGCACTAAAGAGAGTTAGGATGGGTGCCAAGATTTTCCATGAATAGTGACTTAAAATTACATTTAATTTCTCAAACAATACTCATCATATGGCTTCTAAAGGCTTATGACACATTAACTTTGTTACACTTGTAATAAGAAGTTAATACACTGCTTTTTACACTTGTAACATGTAACATGGTGCTTTTACTTATTTTTCTTGAAAGCTCCATTATTCAAAATGTCTCCTTTTTGTTGTTCAGTGGAAGAAAGATAGTAATACTTGTTTGGAACAACAAAGTATGATGTCAGAATTTCCATGTTTGGGTACACTTACTTTAAATCCACTTCAGCACCTGACACAGTCGATTTAAATGTTAAAAGGACAGTTCACCCAAAAATGAAAATTCTGTCATCATTTACACACCCTTATATTGCTCCAAACCTCTATGAATTTCTTTTTTTCTGTTGAACACAACATATTTTGAAAAATGTTGGTAACCAGACAGTTGACGGTAGCCAATGACTTCCAAAGTAGGGAAAAAAATACTATGGAAGTCAATGGCTACCATCAACTGTCTAAGAGAGACGACAAGCTCATACAAGTTCCGAACAAAATAAGGGTGAGAGAATTTTCGTTTTTGGGTGAACTATCCCTTTAAGACTGTAAATTGTAGGTTATACAATTTTATATAAACTTTATTTGGTGCTCATCTACAATGCTACAATGGATTTAACCAAAATCTCTTAATCAAAGCTTTGGCTTTAACTTCTAAGAGTCAATTAGCCTTTATGTAGAGCGTAGTACATTAGCGTGTAGGTACATGAAAGGTAAACAGCTTTTCCCTTGTGCTAGCATATCTGCACTGAGACCTGCCCACTAGGACAGCTGTATGGAAATTAGAGAGCTTGGGCTGCACCATTACATGGCCCGCCTTGGCAGCGCTCAGAACAACGGCTCTCTCAGCAGCGTTGCTTCAGGCATGAACTTGGCAGATTAGCCATTCAGGAAACAAATAAGCCCTCTAACACAGACGGCCCCCTGAAAGGGAGAAATAAAAACAACCTGAATGCTATGAACCGGACACAAGAGGCCTGAAAAACACCAAGTTTCCTCCCTCTAAAGACATTGTGTCTGAGGGATGGAAAACCCTCTGTCGGTGAGCTTGTTTTCCATCTCGCTTGTTTCTTTCTCTCGCTCTCTGTCTCGATGCACAAGCAGTGATATTTAACAAGGTTGTAAATAAGCAGCCCTGGGGCATTGTATTATAACAGGATACGTGCACCCTAAAGTGCTCAACAACAGAGGGTACACATCTCTGAACGAGCAGTACAAATTTCTGAACGAGAAAAACCGTAAAAAGTACGGAGCCGACCGCCCACTCCTCTGCTACTTGTGATACTCATCTGCTGGAACGTGTTGGTGTGAGATCTAACATGTAGCACATACCACTAAGGTTATGCTGCTCTATTGATTGGAGCGTAGCATATGTTCCTAGCTGAAGAGGCTGGCTGAATCCTTCGCTCATTGTCGGTAAAACTCTGATGAGCAGAGAGAGAGAGCGGACGGGTTGTAGATCTCACTAACTCCATAGCCACTGACGGTGGGCGGCAGCGAGAAGGACGCTGTCCACCTCCCTCTAGCTGCACATGGTTGCCAGGCAACACGGAGAGGTCTGACCAACCGGAGGGTTGTAGTGCTCTCCTTCTGGCCACTCGTGAGTAAACTCTAGGACTTTTATGAATATTTATTAGAGGTGATGGGGAAAATGAAATGCAAACTGCAATACGCTATTGTGATAGTCATTAAGACACTGAATCAACACTTAAGTATCACTTAGGCCTGTCAATCAATTTAATGAAATCAATCACATATAATTCAAAGATAGTGACAGATGAGAAAATCATTGAACAACCATTAAAAAAAAAAAAAAAAAAGTGGCTTTAGAAGACAGTATTATTTAATATAAAATAATATTAAAACCGAGCATGTATTTCTAACTGGCAAAATGCCGTAAATCCATTACATTTAATCAAATTACCTCATGTTTTGCAGTCTAAAATGACTGCATCCACACAAGCAGCATGCATATGATAGATTGCGTGCAGTCTGCTGCCTTAAATCGCGCTAAATTACTGCCGTTCTCGACAATGCACCTTTGTAAAAGTGGGGATTTAACACTTGCATGAAGAACAAATATAGACACAGATAGTGGATTTATATCGATTTAAGACTCAAACTTTCTTTGATACAAAAACATACCTTGTGTGAGTTCATGTATTTAATGTTGATAACGAGGAAGAATGCAATTGTACCCAAATATCCACATGACTGCAAACGTGCATTATTATACAACAGGTCAAAAAACAAAACGTACATTTTAAACACAGTACTGTCAGTATTTACTCTATTTTGCAACGAAAAAATATTTCTAACGAAAACCAGAGCAGAACTAGCCTACAACACACGAATGCGGCTTTGAACGAATCGTGAGAGTCAATGATTCAATGATTCATTCACAGCCACTTGTTTCGTTACAGAATGAATGACTCTATGACTCACTCATAAAAACATTGACTTGCTACCACCTACTGGCAGTTTTAGTTTAATATTTAAAAGTATCACTTCGTTTTACCATCATTGCGTATTTCTCTATTAAACATTTTTTATTTAAAACATTATTTATTTTATAAAGTTATTCATAAACGTAAAAATATGCACTGGAAAATCAATTTAGGGGGCAAATATTGTCCCTTAATGGAAAAGGTGTGACTGCAGTCGAAGTGGAAGAGAGGGGGTACGGAGAAGGATGGGAATCCCTTCAGGGGGTACTCCACGCTAAAAAGTTTGAGAACCACTGGTCTATGGAACACAAATGAAGATATTTAATATTCTCACAGCATTTGTTGTCCATTTTCAAGCATCAAACGTATATAAAGACCTCGTAAATGTGATCTATATGAATTTAGTGGTTTAATTCAAGCCTTCTGAACAGACACAATCACTACATATAAGAACATTTTAATTTAGAGTACATCAAATAAGGTAAAAAGGAAGCTCTAACGTGCCTGACAGGCAACGAACAAACCTCATTGGTTTGTTCCATATTCCATGAAGATATTTTGTACATTTCCTACCGTAAATAAATCAAAAAATTATTTTTGTGAGTGGATATGCATTGCTAAAGACTTCATTTTGACAACTTTAAAGGCGATTTTCTCAATATTTTGATTTTTTTGCACCCTCAAATTCCAGATTTTCAAAAAGTTGTTTCTTGGCCGAACATTGTCCTATCCTAACAAACCATACATCAATGGCAAAAGCTTATTTATTCAGCTTTCAGATGATGTATAAATCGCAATTAAAAAAAAAAAAAAAAAAAAGACCCTTATGACTGGTATTGTGGTCCAGGGTCACATATTTGATGTGCTTTATGTATGCATGTTGATATGTGTTATGTAGATGGGAAAAAAAAAAAAAAAAAAAGACTCATGGGTTTAAAAAACATGAGTGAATAAATGGCGGAATTTTAATTTTTGTTAGAACTAACCCAGAACTAAACTCAACTTTTTAAAATCATCATTACTGTACATCATTATTATTGCAGTATCTATAAAAATATGTTTTAATATATCCATGAAATACTTTTTGCAATTTTTTTTATTTTATATTTACTTGACATTTATATTTTCATGAAATGTTTAGTTTTTACAATTTTTCTTTGTAAAGTTTTTTTTTTTTTTACAAAACCAATTTTTAACAAGTAATTTTAACAAGTTATTATATTAAATCCACAACACTTTTACCGGAAAACAAATGTTTGGCATACTATGCTAAACATTACTGATGTGCCGCTGTGCAGTTTCTACTTTTCATTCACTGATGCTTCCAAGCCTATCACAAGTCAACTTGGACAAAACCATCTATGTTAGCCAGCCAGATAACATTATCTTGTTGTCAAAAGAAATAAAAATTATGTATAAGCTCAATGAAGTGGAAATGCAGCACAGTGGGCCATGATTATTGTTAAGACCTGATGGTTGGCGATTACCAACTCTAAGCACTAAAATTAACCGTTTGTGTAGATTTCCTCTTGTAAATATTCTAACAATTAGGTACAAAAAAATCTTAAAGCCTGTGACGGATATCATGGAAACAAGACCTATTATTATTACTAAACTAACTGTTGCATGCTGAAGCAGGCGGTCTTGAACTGGTAATAAGGTGTATGAAGACTAAAGTCCAGGCACAAAAATTTGTGTATCCATCTAATTTGTGTATTGAGGGTAGAAATACTTCTCATAATTAGAGTATTTTTTTCTTTTTTAATTACATTTTCCCTCAGCCCTCATTTGTTTTCTATTGGCCAGCCATCTGTCTCTGATTCACTGTGTGCTGATGTGTGTTAATAACCGTAGTGGAAATGTAGAGACACAAACAGCCACATGGTTTCCGGCCATCCGGCCAAATTATGATGCAGCCAGATAACATGCATTTTAATATCCTGATTTTTCAAGAGGGCAAAATGGAAGAAAAAGCACAATGGTAGGACACTACTTGGGGACGGCAGCACTCAGTGTGCATTTATTAGGAAAAGAAAACTGAACTGAACAGCTGCAGAGACACAGAAAGGAGCTATAAATACAATGCAGACTGAAAAGGACAGCTTAGTTATGAAAGAGACTTAGGTTTTCCTATAGATGAAAAATTCAAAATACAAGGTGAGCAAAATTGTCATATCTGTCAGTCAAACCACAGATTAAACTTCTGACCTAATTAAACAAATAAAGATAAATGTAATATGAACTATGATCTACCTTTCTGCAAAGCTCCACTGTAATCAAACACACTTGAACCAGCTAAATAAAATCTTTAGAAACACTTGATAATTACAGACAACTCCGCAGGAAGGTAGCTCTCCAGGAACAGGATTGGAAACCCCTGACCTAAATCATTACAATAAAGCGATAAATCCTCATGGGTGGAACACCAACCAAGCCCCCATTCGCAAGAATGAGTTTCTATGACTTTGAGAAGACAAAACTTGGAGGCAGAGTAACTTGAGTTTCTCTCTGGCCTCCAGAGATCTTCTCCTCTAAAGTTTTAATTAGTAAAGAACCTTAATCCTTTACAGTCTAGCTAAATCTTTTCAAAAGCATCCAACTTCTACAAGCAATTCTTATTAGCAAGTAGTTCTTAAAGGTGAATTGTTTTTGAAAGAAGTTTTGTAAAGTTTTTGAAAGAAGTCTCTTATGCTCACCAAGACTGTATTTATTTAATCTTAAATACAGTAAGAACACACTGTAAACCCTAACGCTCAAAATACTTAATTGTTTTGAGGAGGACAAACTTAAATTGAACAAATTAGTTCAGTTAGATTAACTGTGAGTATTTAGAATTTTCTTTTTCTTTTGAGTTTACAGCACTGACATATTTCAAGTAAAATGAACTGTTTCATTGTTTTGAGTTGTATGAACTCATTTCTTTTAATTTACACTAACTTAAGTTTAACTGAACTCTGGGCTAGGATTTCTATTTCCCAGCATGCTTCGCCCATGGCACTCGAAAGGGAGAATAAATGCTAAAATTATGTGTTATATAATGGTTATATAATGGTAAGATTAATGGTAAGGGAGATTTAGTGGTGATTAATGTTTTGTTATGCTAATTTAGACGAGTTTCTGTTAATGTGTGTTTTTGGAGCGTTACCATCATGCTGCACAAGTGACGCATGCTGCATGGTTTGCGAGCAGGTAAGTTACATGTTTTAAGTTGCTGTACTCATTCAGTAAGTGCTATACCATGCTATTGTTAACATGTTAGACAATTAGCAAGTTGGCATTTTCTGAATTTACTTTTTAGGGTTTGCAAAAACTCAAAATAAAAAAGTTAATTAACTAAATCTTTTATGTTAATTGCTAGTTAGCTAACTCAGTACTTCAAGTTAGGAGCAATTAACACACGAGAACAAACTCAAAACTTGGTAGTTATGCTTACTTAAAATTGGGAACATAAAAATTCAATGTAACTGATTACCTCAAATTTTTTGAGTTAGCCCAACTTATTCGGGTTTACAGTGCAGTAATATTGTAAAATACAAATATATTGTGGAATTTTTTATTTATTTAGAATAAAGTTTTCTATTTTAATATATTTAAAATATAAATTAAGCCTGTGATGGCATAGCTGAATTTTCATTTTTTCAATTTGTCTGTACCTGCAAATGATGGAGGTCCCTCTTCTAATGACGAGAACAGCAGGAAGTTTTAAAGTTCTTTTATAAAGGAAAAAAAAAAAAAAAAAAACAAAACATCATCTGCTTATTAAATTTGCACCTGACAGTTTAAAAAAACAACAACAAATCATTCTCCCCTCTTCCACATATCAGGTATATCCGAAACACTCTCAAAGTATATTCACTTATACTGTGTCACCTGAAACACCCAAATTCCACTTGGCAGTTCTGAAAACATTCCAAACTGAATGATGACTTTTGTCAAGAGATGAATGACAGGTCAAAAGCATGAGGTGCTCTGCCGTGTTTACCGGTTACCTCAACTGTTTATACCAAGCTGGAAGTTTAACGGCCCAAGAAAAGTGATATAAAAATAGCCTTTTTTGAACGAGACTGATGTGGGATTGTTGATTGAAAAACAGGTGCCAACGAGATCCCATGTCTCTTGATGCAAGCATATCTCGACTTAACCACATGCTTGTGTGCTACACATTTAAATAAAACCACATCTCTAGAGGATTCTTCGCACCAGCACTCAAATTTACGGGATTAGGATGCTCAAGGTCTGTTTACACATCCAAGCCTGTTTGTGCGTGACTAAGAACGTGTGCACGCGTGTACTTCCTGTTTACTCTGTCAAAGCTAATATCTGAACGGAGAATCTGAGGCGGTGTTTCTCAGCATGTTCTGACAGGGGGAATGACCCTAGAGATGCAGAGCTTTCAGCAACACACCGGTAATAATACTGGTGGAGGGGTCTGTGCGCAAGTGTTTATTCATCAAACGGGATTAGGCTTTGGTGTGCCACATTAAGTGATGGGGGCTTGTTTTAAGAGAAAACACATCCACCGCGGGTCGCAGGAGGTAACAGAAAATGACAGCGGGATGAAGAAAAGGCCTAGATGAGCTCGTTCTTTATGTCTCTCTTGTTAGTGTTATCAATGCACTCTCATCCTCCTCAGACAAGTGCAATTCATTCCAAAAAGTGTGCACAGATAAATATTATCAGGTCACTGCCGGTGACACTATGGCATCGAAAGGAGAGAGATGAAAGATATGGCAACCACAGCCTCCACAAAGACAGTTGTTATTAAACTGATAGTTCACAAGAAAATGAAAATTCTGTCAATTACTAACCTAAATGAAGGCCTTCTGAAGCAAAGCGATGTGTTTGTGTAAGAAAAATATCCATATTTAACAAGTTATAAAGTAAAATATCTAGCTTCCGCCAGATTACCTTCCATATTCAACTTAGAAAGAAAGTAACGCCTCTCGCAGTTCAAAACGCTTACACTACGTCCTACACTTATGCTACGCTTACAGAAAAAGTTGAATACTGAAGGTGGAATGTACATAGAGCACTCATATTTCTCAACTTACGATTTCTTTATGGACATTTTGAACCGTCTGAGTTATGGTTGAATTGACCAGTAATAGACTTTCAATGGATGGACAGAAATCTCATTATGTTCATTTGTGTTTCAAAGAGTCCTATGGGTTTGGAACTATATGAGTAAATTATGACAATTTGAACACTCCCTTTAATATCACCTCTGCAGCCCTCACAAGCCGACATCACGGTGACCTCATGAGTAAGGCATGAACATATATGAAAAGAGATACAAAAACAGAATCATTGAGCTAGATGGACTGCACAGCTGGTTGGAAAGCAGACAAGGCTCTGGGTAGCCTTAGGATAACTCTCTCGCTCCACAGAGGTTTGAGTCCATCAGAGACACAGCAGGAATTACAGCAGATACCTGACCACATGCCAGACGTTCAATACAAACAGACCTGCGGACATCCTTAGGAAGGCATTACTCAGATGTGTCCAGAAGCATGAATGAGAGGTTTATTTAGAGAAATGGCACATAATTATGCTAAAATTAAGGTTGAAATGATACCACTTTTTCCTTGGCAACACTTAACTGGCTTTAAAATGTTTGCTTCTTGACCAGTTTAAAGGGTGAATTCATTAACATGCATTAGGCATCACTAACAATGAACAAAACTTTCATAATATTTATCAGTCTAGGTTAATATTTGTTTTTACATATACTAATATACTAATATTATACATATACTAATATTACACATTAAAGGTGCTAAAGAGGATCTTTTCGTCGACTGAGAAACCAAAGACTGTTACTAAGTTTTTGAAATGAGCGCATGCGTAAGAATTTCGAGGGAACGCCTCCCAAAACTCGTGCACGAGTATTGGAGCACGAGTATTGGAACACGAGTGTTTACCACCGGCATTCGCTGTGTCGTGTTAGTGGATTCATTATGTCGGACTCACCGCAGGTAACTCATAATCTGCAGTTGTTACTCCTGTCTCCTGACAAAAACATTGCATGCAGCGCCTGTGGAGTGTGGAAAATTACTGGAGCGCGCAGCCGCGCGTCTCTCACATGGATCGTCATGGCAGTGATTGACAAGCCAGAGGGCCAATCCGCGCATGTCTCTCACAAGGAACGTCACGGCAGTGATTGACAAGCCAGAGGGCCAATCGTTTATGCGATGATCGCGTAAACGATTGGCTGATGTTTTTAAGTTATGTTTTTCCTCGTGCACAGATGATGTATATTAATATTATTCCTTTCAGTGCACCTAATAAATAGTCTTTTATCAGTTAGTAAAGACAGTTTCAAGTAATATTGCAAAAATGTATAAAGCAAAACATCCTCTTTAGCACCTTTAATGTATTATAAACATCAATTAATGTAGCATATTTCTCAGTAATATTGTGAAATATTACAATTTAAATTAATTCACTTTTTCATATTCTTTGAAATGTAATTTATTCCTGTGATGGCAAAGATGAATTCTGAGCAGCAATTACTCTAGTCTTCAGTCAGATGATCCTTCAGAAATCATTCTAATATGCTGATTTGCTGTCCAAGAAACATTTATTATCACAGTTGAACAGTTGTGCTGCTTAATATTTTTGTGGAAACCCCAATACATATTTTTCAGGACTTATTGATGAATAGGACGTTCACATGAACATTTATTTGAAATAGGAAAAAAAAAAAAATAGAAGTAATAATGTAATGCAAGTCTTTACTATCACTTTAATGAATTCTTACTTTTTGAATGATAATATATAATATAGCATAAATTATCCAAAAAGCTTGACAATAAAAACAGTAAAGACACCATATAAAGATAGTATATGATGTATAGATAATTGGTACATCCTTAAAGTAAATATACTGTTGTATAAGTGACTTCAAAGCTGTAGAAGCTGAGAGTGGCCAAGTATGAAAATGTTAGAGGTATTAGTGATTAAGCCTGGATAAAGCCGAGTTAGCAAGACTATCATGAGCAGCTGTAATCAGGACTGTCTGAAATGAAGATGTTTAATGCTTTTTTTGTATAACAGATAAGCAGATTTTTCACTCAGGATATCTTAAACAAGCATGAAGGATAATGATGTTGGTAATGAGAGCTGGGTAATCACATCAGGGGTTTATTTAAAGCATGATTGTGCTCAGACAGCGAGGTAATCAAATCAAGAAAAGGAAGTCCCTTATGTATCAAATAATCAGATTCATTATCATCTTGCTGACCTCAAGTCTCAGAGAGGTTAAAGAGAAGCCATTATGCAGTTTTGACCTCTAATAATGAGGATCCAAAAACTGATAAGCCAAAATACAGTTCACAGGTAGTGCAAAAATTTTTTAGACAATCCTGATGTCCATGTCTAGGATGTACACTACCGTTCAAACGTTTTTGTTTTTTTTCTTTATACACGTTTGCATTTATTTGATCAAAAATAAACTAAAAACAATATTGTAAAATAATATTACAGTTTAAAATAATAAAATAACTGATTTTTCTGCAGCCATTACTCAGTCAGTGTTGCATGATCCTTCAGAAATCAATCATAAAATGATTATTTGGTGCTCAAGAAACATTTCTTATCAATGTTTAAAACTGCTTTATATTTCTGTGGACTCAATTTTTTTTTTTTTTTTTTTTTTTTTTTTCAGGATTGTTAGAATAGAAAGTTCAAAAGAACAGCAGAATTTTATAAACAAATGACTTTACAGTCACTTTTTATTACAAAAGGAATAAAATGTTTTGAATTACAAAAGAATTTCAGGGCACCTGTTGCCACAACTTAAATAAATTCATGGCTGCAAGTTAAAAATTCTAAATTATTGATTTAAATCTTTTAATATTGTATGTCATTTAAACAAATGTCTGTGTTAAAAATAAGTTGAAATAACTTAATGAAACTGTCATGATAACTTTGGAAATTGTGCAGTGGATTTCTGGTTCCCATCATGCTTTGCATTTTGCACTGAAATTAAGTGGGTTTTTTTTTAAACATTTTTAACATGTTTTTTTTAGTGAAGAGAAAGACCTTTTAGTGTTTAATGCTGTCATGTTTGACATTAAAAAGAGTTTCTGCAATGCTGTTATGCTAATGCCAGAGACAAATAATATCGTGTTCGTTAAATGTCCATGCTAAATAAGTTACATTTAGCATGTGCTATACTAGCTGTTGATTTTAACTGAAATAGATGGGCTTAATTGGTTCCAGGGCTACAACTCAAGTAATTGGAGCAATTAAATTTTTTTGAGTAGTCAACTTAATTTGCGTTTATTACAAATTATTAAGTTGCTCTAACTTAATGTAGTTTGTTGGCTGAACAATTTAATTCAAAGTTGTCATAACTCAAAAAGGTTGATGCAAACTGTTGCGTTATTTTTTTGAGCCAACAAAAATTTTTTTTAGAGTGTGAATGAAAGTATTATTTGTTTTAAAATATTTTTTAAAAATTACTGACCAAAATGTTTGTATGTTATGAGCACATACAAATAAAAACAAACAAACAAATAAAAAACATCATGCCTCCAACACACTAGGTGGTTGTCCTTGATTTTCTTATTTTAGAAAATGAAATGTTATCAGCCTTCACCAGATATTCTCATTGGTTGACTTGATATTGACCACAGTACTGCAATGGCTTTGTTAAAGCTATTAGACTGACAATTGAAAAGTAACCCAATATCCTCAGAGAAAAGTTTAGTACACATTGACTTGTGAAACTGATTAGGATTTCATTTAGTTTCAAATTTCTTCTATTTTGTACAACACAGCATGCTTGTTAAAGGAGACACAAGCATCTAAATGAGAGACAACAGTGATCAAACAGGTAGGAGCTAAATACAGACTGCACAAAATACCCTAAACACTGCTCAAACAAAACATCTCTTCCTTCTGTATCCATATTGACCTTTGGACATCAAATATAAAATCTTGTATGTATTTTCTATGCCATCTTACCTCTTTTTGGATTTTACTGCTGTCATGACGTTACATCACATTTAAGTCCAACTTTACAATACAAATACAATACAAAACTTTGTGGAGAATAAAAATTATGCAAAAAATAAAAGACGAAGGTAAATATTTTTGCAAATGTATGCATGTATATAGATATAGAGTGATTGCTAAAACAGCAGAAATATCCAAAGCAGCTGTATAGTAGGAATTGGCCAAAAAGGAGATGTATATTTATTAAAGGAGCGGCTTGCAGACAACCACTTAATAAAGAGCAGATGTGAATATGATGGTGGGTGGTTTATAGCACGTCTAACGGGCGATGTGATGACACCCTGAACAAAGATGGTTCTTGAGATGAATAGAAAATGAGGCTGACTTGCACCATGAGGAGATGATTATTTGTTTTAACTTAAGTTACAAGTGGACTTTTTTTTGTCCCTCATTTTGGGGCTTTCAAGAGGTCCACAGTAAACTGTTTAAATTCTTTGTTAGAATGCGTTAAACATCTCAAGAGATGAGCGTTTGAAGTCCACCTGTTTCTCATTGAGATTCCTGTGATGTGTGCTCAGCCGGAACGCCTAAGCGTCTGAGGGAAGGGAAAGGCCGGATAACTGGCAGACTACACTGTCCTAGCATTGACAACACTTTCTCTAACAGGAGGGAATGCGGCAATGAACTCCATAACTGGTGGCTAGAGGTCAAGTATGCAGTTGTGGTTGCTTTGACGTTGGAAGGTGCTTTGTTTGTGGGCACTACTACACCAATGATGGAAAAAAGGAACAAAAAACAAATAAATTTCAATGCCAAAAATGACATTTTAAAACATGCAGCTATATGAAATCTAAATGGATGAGAGGAAAATAAGCCTGTCTGCTGCTATAGCAACTGGATTTGAAGATGGATGTCCTTGGTTGGTTTGTCACAGAGTTTGAAGAAATTCAACCTCACACACACAATCTCCACTGACATACAACGGTACAAAGGAACAGAAAAATGTAACTACTACAATGACACAGCAGATTTGAAGTGTTACTTTATTTGATCACACCAGTACAGCAATTCTTTTAGTAATTTTGAAGTAATAATATTTGGAAAACTAAAAGTAATTTGTAAAAAATTAAAAAAGGTGTGTAATTAAAAAAAAAACAAAAAAAAAAAAACCAGCTCATAAGAATTATTTGGACTTCATTGATCATTCTGTATAAATTATATTCACTGAAAAGTAATTTGTTAAGGAATCAGGTTACTTTAGTCATGCTATATATTTTTGATTCAGTAAATGGATCTGCTCATTTGCTAGAGTCATTTGCTAAAATGAAATCGGCTGGAGTACACTGGCCATACTTATATTTTTGAATGAATCAATAATCATTTGTTCGGTAATTAGACTATAATGACTGGGTGTTCTGTTTTTGTCGCATTTACAAACACACGTTAACATATCCAAACGTCATTTGGTTCTGGTAGTTAAAGAAATGAAGTAGTTTTTAAATTGTTTCCAACCCTACTCCCTTGATTAATCATGATAATGATCAAAACGAATTCCTATGATACAATCTCACAAATAATCTTCAATTAAATATTTATGTATCAGTAAGCAGCTTTTGGCTCCAAATTGGATTTCATGTGGGCTGGTAGGTTGCAACTTGAACACTGGGAGTAAACAAATTACATTTTACTGCCATTAAACAATTTTGTTGTTTAGCTCATCACAAGACAAGGCTCCATTTAATCACTTTATGTGAATGGAAGAAGAGAAAAAGTGTTCGCCACATTCTGGATCTTAGCTTAGTCTTTACAAAAAAGGCTTCTGCGGCTCTGTTTCAGGCTGATAAAATGGAAAAGCAAAGCTTTTATAAGTAAGAGAACATTAAAATGCTTTACAGCTCTTAAACGTAACTTTCCCATTCAATTTGGCTGGTTCTGATGCTAATTCATTAGGGTTCGTTTCTTTTTATGGTCTGCTGAGTTAGACTCTGGTTACCATTGTGGATTGACAAGCCCCGTTTCACAGACTGATATTTGCGTCATAGTCCTCCATTTTACAACAAAACACTTCTCTAACAGGATGTAGCTGAAAATAGCCTTGAAAAATGAACTAATAGAAAGAAATTCAGGCAGAAAATGGAATTTAACCACCATCTTGTAAAGACACAGCGCTTTTGATGCACTGCCAGGCTCCCAAGGTCCTTCATCTCAACCACCCCTCCGCTGGCAATGACTTCTGCCCCCATGACACGTGTCGGCCACTCAGCTTGCTTAGTCTGAACTATGGGAGAGGCTGCAGGGGGTTCCAAAATACAGTGTGCCCACTGTGCTGTCACAAAGTGCGCTGCAGGAAAATTCAGTTATCTGATCGCTCCCTGGCCTTGGATCAGTGACTCACAGCCCAAGGTTAACACAACACTCCAGCCACCTCCACGGTACACGGCAGAACAATTCCGCTATGCCAACAATGGCACCCTTGTTCAAAGCCAAGAACAGGCTGCAATAAGCTCATGCTGCCTAAGCTCAAGCGCCTTCAATATTCACCCGAAGAACCTATGCATGTTATCTTATCTAGACTACATGATGTTCCATACAGTCACAATGACATTATTTCAAGCCATGGCTACCTAAATTGACTACTGCACTCTTCAACCAAAAGCCAAGACTGACCAATTGCTGAAAGAGAATGTTCTTCAGTATTTCTCAAGTTCTGTAGTTGAAAAACAACCACAATACATCCATAACATCCAAAAAAAACTCTTACCAATGAGTTTGGCAAATATTAACCATTAAACACTTCAAATCGCCAACTTTTTTCCCATCACAAAATTACTAATATCATGCTCTGATTCATTATGGTTTTAGAAAAAGACGTGTAAAAACTGTACAACAGCTCATCACTGGGAAGTACCCTTAAAGAGAACTATCTACCCCTAAAATGTCCATATTATGACAATAAAGTAGCAAAATGTATCAGTAAAGGCTTGAATACAATACTTTTTAAAATCTGAAAAGATTCTAAAACACTAGACATCACACACTTAATGTCTTTGTAAATAGTAACAGAAAAACCGAGCATTATACAGTAAACGACTGAGGATCACAAACTACCAGACTTTTAGGTCGCTGTGAACAAAATCAGAAACTTGTGCCTCATTGCTAGGAGACGCACGACAAATAGTGTGCTCAAAATATCAAATATGATATCGTCCAACTGGATGGAATCAGTCTGAAGCTTAAAAAAGAAAAAAGAAAAAAAAAGAAAAAAAGAGAAAGGAGTCCGTTCTATCATACGCTACAAGAAATCAGGCTCTGAGTGGCCAAAATTTGCAGATTGGCTCTGATTTTCAGAAACTACCACTGACTCCTCCAGACTGCAAATCTGGGCAAAAATTGTGTAGTGTATTCCAGTCTTAAGGTACTACTATGAATATTTTAGGGGTAAATTAGGCATAAACTTGACCCACCAGTGATGAGCTGTTTTAGCCCTAAAGGCACAATTTGCAGTTTTTTTTTCTGAGAGTGCACACATCATAAGTTGACTTTACAAATTATGATATTAAAACATGTCTTTCACTTGTCAGAACTAGAAAACGTCTGACCTGATGGTCAACCATGACCAGTGCCGTCATTCAATTACACTTACCAGTGTGATCGACAAGTGTGGAACAATTGTGAAGGATTTAAAATAGCGAGAATAAACAGCATCAATGAACAGCAATGGCTAGAATGAGCATTATGGGAGCGTTTAGAGAGGTTATAGTAGTGATCTGCCAATCTCAAAGAAAATATCAAGCTGTTAGACCACACTGCCACCTGCTGTTCACCAACAGATAGCGCACAAGATTAAACTGCACTTCTACGAAAAATGCTTTGTTGACTGCTGGGGGAAATATATGTTGTGCACCGAAGTATGGCTTTTTATTAGAAAAGATTCTGCTTACCTACCATGAGCAAATCCATCGATGACATCAGAAGTGGAGGGTGAATATAGAAAAAGAAGAAAAAAGAAAAAAAATTACATCACTAGTTTTTAGTAAGGGTTATGCTTTCACTGTAGAACAAATGACCATTTTCCCACACCCAATTCCTCTTTGAACTTGATGAGAGCTAGAATGTAAGTGCACCATAAAAAAAAAAAATGAACATGCATCAAATGTTATTATCTACACAGAAAGCATCATTCCTCTTGGGAAAAAAACTAGGACTTCGCTAGGACTGCCTCTAATAATCAGTGGCACAGATGAAGCATTCCGAATCAGTATTCCGAATATCTGCAGCCCTTCCATCAGAAAGACTGAAGACAAATAGGAATGGAAATCAACAGGGGAGAGCAGGATAAACAAAAGGCCAGGACATCCATGAATACTGATGGGAGGCTAATGCAGAAAAATGTGTGCGTTTCTGGGTGCGGATATGGGCCACTTAAACACAAACATCCCGGGAGACTCCATAAGGAGTTTAATTAGCAAACTAAAACACAAGGTGTTTGACACAATATTAATATAAAAGGAACAGGAGCAAGGGAAAGTGTGCCAAGTGTGAAAGAAACTGCTTTTAGTCCCTCATAAACACCATAATGAATTTACCCATTAATCAGTTGATGGAAAAACAATGACACATAAAATAATGACTGAGCACAAACTCATAAATACTGAACACTAACTTCAACGCAGTTCTGCTATTATAACCATGTTTTTTAATTTCTAGGTTTTTTTTCTATTATAACCAAATTTGACTAAAACCTGTATATGGGCCATTGTACAGAATTGGTGCAAAGTGCTGTCCCACAACCAAAAAACACATTTAAAATGCATTTAGGTATCCACATTTTAGTTGTTTACTAAGATCCTTCTATTAGCTATTGAATTCCACAATATTATTTAAAATATCAGTAAGCTTAATATACAAAATCATCATTTATTGTCTACTTTTAATTGGGAGGTGGCTGTGCCGAATCCTACCCCCTAAATTTCAACTTGTGAAAATGATACTTGAAATAATTTTTGCATTTTTTTCCATTGTTGTTTTTAAAAATACATTTTTGATTTTTTTTTAAGTGAAGTTAAAAAAAAAAAAAAAAAAAAAAAAAAAAAAATCAGATTTTATTTTTAAATCATGAAATTATGTGAAAAAACAAAAAAAAAAAAAAAAAAAAAAAAAATCTTCCGAAACAGTATATGTTTTAGTCCATTGGCTGAGAATGATTTTAATGTCTACATTTTTGATCAGGAAATATTCCTGTCTCTCTCTTGTAGCCTCTCTTTCATAGTAAATAGTCATCATTGTGAGTTTAATGTGTTCAAAAGTCTAAAAATCTTTGTGTAACTTTAAAGAACGTCACAACCAAACACCTTTTTTTCTGCAAATTACCCTTCACAAATTTTCAAATGTGGAAAGACATTTTTCAAGTTCAAGTCCACCGAGGTTAATCTAACTCCTGACTGCTTTGTTCGACAAAATGGTGGATTCGGCGTTATGATTGGTTAGATCGCTTGTCAATCAAACTCCCAACGAAGGGTCAATTAAGCAACCTTTTTTGGGTGTTATTCCATAAAATTTAGTTTTTATGTGTGTAAAACTGTTCAGAACCGTGTTAGGCAATGTGCTCATTATCATTTTTGAGCGAAGCTCAAAAGTATCTAAAATTGTCACTACCGAAACAGTCACTCTTCTGTAATTGAACCATAAAAGTAATAAAATTGCAGAACTGCAAGTAAAAAATAGTACAGAACAAATATCACAAGCTCCCCAAACAGCAAACAAGCACAAAGTGAAAAGTACACCAATGAAGCTGATCTTTTCAGTGAACTAAATGTCCTCCAAGAGAGACAGGAGGTTGAGACAGCAGTTATCTGGCCTGAAGTCTCTTCTGCCACCCTGGAGAAGACATACTGTGCTCCTGACATCATTCCAAGCACTGAGAATGGCCAAAGCCTGCAGATTCCACACTTCTGATCTCTGAACACACACACCAGCCGTTCCTCTCTGACCTTAGAAGCCTACAAGATTAGAGACTGTGGAAACTAGACTGATACAAGCCCAACAATGAAATCTGCAAATGCATCTAATACATACTTTCGTTATATACACGCTTGTTTACTTCATCTGAGGAGCTTTTAAGAATCCACCCGCCCCCTTTATCCTTTAGGGTTGACCAATGTTGCCATTAGCATGCTTTCAAGTATACTAAACCCAGTTGTGCTTATTAACGGAGCCCCAAAGCACAAGCATTAAGATTCATCGGTGTTATATTGATAACATACACTTTCAAATCCATCTTCCATCTAACACTGTGTTCTTTGAAGATAGAGGAGGTGGGTAGGGAGTAATGTGGACCTAAGGAGACTGTTGAAGATCAGGAACCAGGGACTGGCTATAAGACTAAATACAGAATCAAAAGACCTGCTAGATTCTCAAAGTCATCCCTCATGATTGATCTTCAGAGACTGGCCCAAGAGAGTCTCATAACAACCAATCATCCAAATATTACATAGCAAGAAAATGCAAATGCAACTAACTTTCCACTTCATGTTCATCTGCAAAGGCAACCGCAATTCAAATATATATATATTTTTTTGTCTAAGGACACTGTGTTCTTGCTTTGCTCATCACTGCACAAATCATATGAGACCACATACTTTCAGAAGTTCTCAGGAAATTTATATCTGCAAACTGTAAAGACTTTGTACTAGGGAAGTGAAGGTGCTTAATTTGGTATAAATAGTTACACTCGCAATGCAGTTACTAAGACAATGGCATACTGATTTTTTTTAAAGATCATAACAGGCCTTGGACATTATAGCTAAAACAATATCTCAATATTTCTCAGCCTTCTCTCATTTCAACCAAATAGACAAATGTTGCTTTGAAAAGGATAAAACTAAATACACTAAAATTGAACAGTGTTTTAAACACCATTTTTCACAACATAAACCAGAATGAATGCAATTTTTTTTACATAATCTACCTTTTTTAACATCAAAACTGACTCAAACTTTCCAACTCTAGCTGCTTTTTTGTTAAAGACATTAAAAATTCTTAACACTAAATGTTTACTAACTGTAACAGTATTTACTAACGGCAAAGCTAGCTTTTGCAATTTTAAGAAAGTTGCTGTTGGCGGTCAGTGTCTGTATAAATGCAGGTCTTTGCTCAATTTTTTCAACTTTTTTTCATCAAGTCACCTGCCTAGAATCACTGAACCATATAGGTGGCTAATATCCATTGATCAGGTCTGAGCGGGAGGACCGATTTAGCCAGGGGTCCCATAAATGAACAATTGAATTGAAATGAAAAGGGATGCACCGAAATAAAAATTCTGGGCCGAAACCAAAAACTCTGGATTCACTTGACCGAAAAACTATTTTTTCAGAGCATGTGAGCAGAACGAAGCGGGAAGCAGATCAGTGAACGAGAGGGTAGTGTCATTTTACCAGTGTTGCCCAGCACGGCTATATCACACCATGTTACAGCATAGTAGGGCTATTGCAAACAGAAACAAGCATACTACTACATAGAAATTTCATGTCGGCATGTTATTTGACTTTGCTTGAACTTGAGTGGTGGCCGTGAGCGACTGAATGGAGCACACGTGAATAGAGCGGCATGTTGAGCGGAGCGTCACACCACGCAGTGATAATGGCTACAGCTGAAATGAAACCCAAGCGTTGAACACTAAGGGGAGGGGTGGGGCGGCATATATTTTTTGCCAAATATTGTCTTTCAGCCAAAAAAAAACGGTGGGTCTTGACAAAAATCCAGTGCTGAAAAACAGCTCAATTTTGAGCTGCGTAATTCATATAGAGAGATGTTAGATAAACATAAAACACAACATCCCCTATTGCGTGAATCACCAAGTAGGCCGTGTGTAAAATCTCTCTAGTCTTATTATCATATTAAAAGCATGCATCATTTGATACGCATGTAATCTGCGGACTGAGCAGGTCTGGTCTCCTAATGTCAAGTCAGCAGTAAAAGTGTTCTCGAAATGGCTGGATGAGCAAGTCATGAATATTTAACTCAACATGGTTATGCAACAACAACTTGAATGTTTATATTCAAGTGAGACCATCAAACCTTGCTTAGAAAATAGAGTTAACTCAAATTTATTCAAATTACTAAATATTGTGCAGCACAATTTATTACTTGATATTGATTATTCATTTTGTTCGACATTCTTAATATAAAAGTTTTTGCTGAAATAAGGTCTAATGACTCAAGTGATAGACAATAGATACAAATTATTCAAGTATTTGCAAATAGAATATCTTTCAAAGATTAAGGCAACAAATGTATGTACACGAGCGACACTTAATTGTTGTAAATCTAATCCAAGATTAATTTCACAGTGTCCATACAACAGAGAATGCAGATGTGAAAATCTCCAGAAATTATGAAAACGGAAGAAGTCCAGTAGCTTTCCATTATAAGATTAAACAAATATGATAAGCAACACTTTCCTTCCTTTTTCAAACTTCCGTCCATGTAAAAGCATTGCAATGACAGTGAACAAAAGGCTGTTTGGTAAACAGATAATAAATAAGTGTTAGGATTGTATAAAAACAAAAACTTCTAGAAGGAAGGATGCTGTGCTGTATGCTGCTTACGTGACGCACATCTTAAGACCAAGGTCCTTGACTAAAATGATTGGTTGTGATCAGCTTGAAATGGAGAGATTACTGTGCAATGCTCCAGTGAGGTTGATGGTAATGCTAGGAACCTATTAATAACCAGGCACGTCAATGGGTTACATTCGTACACATACTGCCAAACAGTTTATTCAGCATCTCAACTCAGTGAGATCCCACTAATGGAATCAAATTAATTGAGATCAGAATCAAGTAGGACAAGGACCAAGCAAAATGTTTAAATTTACCCTACATGTCTGAATTTGGCCCAAAATCAACTCATAATTACGTCTTTAAGAATCATAATACATTATCATACAGCATTATTGGACACTCTGAATTATTATACCTATAAGCTATAAACCTTCACCCATCAGGTAGGGGTGGGGGCGCATGTTTTATTGGATGTGCAGACTAATATACTGGTTTTATAAATAGGCATAGAGAATGCCTGCGCTCCATCACCCACATGATACACGGTCTTGATCAATCTGGGAATCCGAGTCAAGTTTCCTGAGCTGGGCAACAAACAACATGGATGCTGCAACTTCACTTCTATTGAATGCAGTTATGATAAGTTCATCAGACCAGTATAGAAACTCTGAAACTCAAGAAAATACATAATATCAAAGACGAAAATAACACTGTCATAATGAGCCTCAGTTGTTTCAGACAAAGAGAGCTTAACCAGAGAGAGCAGGATTGTATATTGTGCAGAAAATTTAACAGAGAAATGATCCATTCTCCTAACTCAAGCTATAAGTCTAGAAAAGGGCCACATAAAAACAGAGCAAGGGCCGAGCATGTTGACGGACCTCTTATCTCTCTGGTGCCTGTGCATATAGAGGATTGTGTATGACAAAATGCATGCACTATTTGCCAGTTCAACACAAACCTAAGTCCAAATTGACATTTCGACTGAACAACAAATTAAAATTTTCAATGACAGCAACAAATTCCTTGAGGAACCTAAAACAAAGCAAGGATGCCATAAGGCAAGTATCATATGATAATGGATGAACTCAGTGGCGACGTCACACTGACAACAACACTGTTCTGAGCAAGACTTGGAGACAAAATCATGGGACTGAAATAGAGGAACCCATCAGAGATCAGTTTGAAAGGATAACCTCAACCAACTATGCAGCTGGCTACATGTGTTCAGCCTTCAGCGAGGCATGTAGTGGGTATGCAACACCTCCCAGAATCTCCGATCCAGTGTCTGCTATAAATCTGCCTTTTCACTCAATTCAGAGGCTTGCCAGTCTCTTTCTCTCTCTCTCTCACACACAATCAATCTAGAGGGCAATCTAGGCTGGACCACACAGGCAGTGGCATACGGCTTTATGCCCAAATTAAACGAACCATGTAGACAGCTGCGTCAGTTACACCATGGCCAACTGACTGCTGCTGGACCGCAGACGAGCCAAGTCGCCATGGGTAGGGAGGATAGGCTGATGGAGAAGGACTGAGGGAGTGAAAGGTGAGAAATGTTCCCAAAGAACTAGCGATGAAGACCAGACAGTGTTTAGCCAGAGACTGACATCATTTACTTACCCTCATGTTGCTCTAAACCTGTATGATTGACTTTCTTCTGTGGAACATATGCTTGTTTTTTTGGTCAATACGTGGGAAACGGATGGTAACCAAAATTGTTTGGTTAACCTTTTTCAAAATATCTTCTGCAGAAGAAAGTCAGTCAGAAAAGTTTGGAACAATGTGAACGCAAGTAAATGTTGACAGAATTTTCTTGTTTTGGGTAAATTATTCCTTTAACAACAAAAGTGTGCATAGTTTAACAGGCTGGTGAACATCACATCACATCAAATTCAGTGTAGTTGAGGTTCAGGTCAGGTCAGGCTATCCATGGAGGAACGTCGTTCCATGGTAACTGTTACTTGACCTGAAATTCTAAAGTAATCAACTACCACCTCTCAAGATATCCTGATAACTAGACTCAGATTACAAGCTGTTAACAGCAACAATGTGCTGACAAAGCATATTTAGCACAAACATTCATTATTGCAATGGTCCTGGATATTAAAACGTTCTTTTTAACAGAGCAGCCCTATCTTCAGTTACGGCCCCTGGCTCTCAGCAGATGCTGGGAGCTCGTGACACATTCCAGGGCCAGGAGAAAGCCTCTCACCCGCACTGCCAGCTCTGCAAGAAATGTCAGCACCTCTTGGCAGCCTTGCAGCAGGTGGGAGGTCTTCAAACACGTGGTAAAAGTTGCTGTCTGAGTTCAGCATGTTTTTTTGAATTGATGGAGCTTTGGGTACAGGGGGTGGCGCAAAATCGTCAAAGGCCACGATGAGAAACAATGTCAGCACTTCTTGGTGGCTTTTCTGCTATCATGTGCCAGCTGGACTTGCACTGATTGCACTGTGTACGCCACTTCCCTTCAGCTTCAGCAGCAGTTCAGCTTCTGTGTGCTGTCATGACTTGACAAATGTGTGGTCTTCTACATTTTTTCTACATTAAAAGCTACACATACAAAACAGTCTTAACGACATGTGACAGAATAGCTGAAATCCCTTAATGTTTGTTGGTGGGAGCCCAGCCTTTCCATATGGAGAATGCCGCAATACTGTTTGCCCAACACTTTCTGTATGTCTGTCCAGCGCTGGAATGGGCCTGCTCAGAATAGCTTTGGGCAGATGCCTTCACCCAGCGTTATTTGGAGCTCAAGGGCAATGCAATCCCATCATCTTCCTCCTATAGGAGCTGGCACAGAAGGGCGGGAGGACACATCAGCTGACTGGATACTCAAACAGTGCCCATACACAACAAGGTGAAGAAAAGTCACCTAGGTAAAACCATTTTAAATTGAGAGTGCCAAGATGGAATGGCAAGAGTTTGAATAAATGTGAAAACTATTTTTGCCCTTTTCAGACATGCAAGAGCGGGAATAAGCCTCGGGTTGATTTTCTATGCCCACAGCACAATGGCAGGCTGTTTACTTAAAGAGAGTCTGGGGTAATTAATGTGTGCCCCTGAAATCTCTCTCTGTTCTAAAATAGAGTTGTAGAATATGAATCCATTGTTTAGACAGTTCAAGAAATTTAAATGAACCATTCATAAAAGGGATGTATTGATTCACTTGAATCACTGTGCAAAAAATCTACATCTGTAAGCTAAATAAGTAACATACCATATTGCTTTTATAAAACGGTTACCACACAATACAAATATTAAAGCCAAAATATGTATCAATGCAACTTTCATGAAGTAAATTGTCACTAAAAGCCTTCCTTCCGCCGGAAAAAAAAGTCCCTGACCTTGAACAGCAACAGAAGTTACATTATTATGCCATTAGATGGCGGCAAAGACTGTCTTTATGAGTGTGTCAGTCAGTAGCGAAGACTTCTACATTGAAAAGACTGTACTGTTGTGGACACGGAACAAGACGCAACTGACAAATGCTTTGACTAGCGCTGTCGCAGAACCTGATTTTGCCGGAGTTCAACATGTTCCTGGGTCAACATTTTTGTTGATCCTGGAACAACATTCAAATCAACCAATCAGATTTGAGGGACAAGTTTACAGATTATGTCAAGTTTAGGCTTAACATCATGAATTGGTGCTTCTACATCAGTGTTATTCATCTATCATTTCCCTCTGATTTTTGGGGTACTTATGGGTAGGGTTAGTTTTAGGGATAGGAATAGGGTTAAGACTATATTTTCAGACTGAAATGTTGTTCCAGGATCAACAAAATATGTTGACCCAGGAACGCATCTAACTCAGCAAAATTAGGACGTGCAGCACTGTCAGTCACAGGAAAATCCCGTAACTGTTAAAAAGACAATATAATACATTAGACATTTAAACAGATGTTTTATTATGAACACAGGACTGACCTGAAGGAAAATGCTAAATCTGAATGCAGGTAATAAACTCGCTCACTCAAACTTTTTCTCACAATACTCTTCTACATAATACAGTAAGCTTCAATGAACATCATCAATTGAGAACAAACAGTTTACGTTGCTAAGAGTGGTTGCTAAGGGTGTTGTGCAGTGATACACAGAACCGTTGGGTGAAGCGATCATAGCTGTTTTATCGTGAATAAAACACAGCTATTGCCCAGACAGAATTAAGGACAGGAACTAAGCGTTTTATAATATAAATTATACCCCATAAATTCCCACCAAATGTACTAAATTTACCCAGGGTGAGCAAGTACTATATCCTGTCCTAATTAAAGGAACAATTCACCTGGAAATGGTGCACCTGGAAAATGATCAGCATGTCAAAATGTATAGTGCCAACGCAATGAATTCACCAAACCAGATATAAATTTTTTAGTAGTGTCATCTTGTGTTCTGCAGAAGAATGTGGAACATGAAGTGGAATAAATGACAATTTTTTTTTTATTTTTTTTATTTTGGGGTGAACACTTTAATCCCCTTCAATGCTGCTGAGATGGTATAAACTGTTTTGAGTGCATACACAAGTTAGATCATTTGGGATATATTAAAAAAAGATACTGTCCCTTTAACTTTCTATAGTACTTTGTTAATAGCTTGTAGTGTAGTCAACTAGTTTGCTTAGCTTAGAAAAGACTGACAATACAAAACAATTAACAGGTATAGGAAATAATATCCTGTGAAGGCAGCACTACAGATGTACACTATAGTATGCAAGCTGAGGCAACTCTAAAGATGTGTGTGCACCTTGGCAAGTAATCTGATGAGCAAGTATGAGCATCAAAATGTTGTGATCAATTTTATTGACACATCCAAAAAAGGAAGGTCGTAGGGTTTTTCCAAATGAGACATGACAAGCACCATCTTGTCTCCATTAAAAATAAAGCCCCCGAACTAACCATAGTGCATAGAAACACAAACACTTCAAAACAAATCCAAGTGCACTAACAACCCTCAAAGCCAGAGCTTAAAAAAAACATGAACTGTACAGCATGTAACATTTACCACACTTAAATTTGTTTGTATGTGCTGCCGGTGCTCTTGTGTGTGAGATTGTTAGCACATGGCTCACTTAAACACACAGAAAGTCTTGCACAATCAGAACAGCGTCAACTGCGTCATGCTAAAGGAGATCGTTTTATGTGGACACTGAAAAAGGAGTAAAATGCCAGATCACCATGACTCCACTGTAAGAAAATTTTCACTTTATTACCCACATCAATATTTAGAAACCCCAGTGCTTGAATGGCTTAAGGAAGTTAAAGGGAAAGTTTACCCAAAAATGAAAATTCTGTCATTACTCACCCTCACGTCGTTCCAAACCTGTAAGACTTTCGTTCATCTTCGGAACACAAATGGAGCTCTTTTTTGATGAAATCTATAAGCTTTCTGTCCCTCCATTGACACACGCAACTACCACTTTGACAATTCAAAAAGTTCATAGTGAGATTGTAAAACTAATCATTATAAATTGATCCGTTTAGTCAATTTTCTGAAGAGACAATCGCTTTATACGATGAACAGATTGAATTTAGGCTTTTACTCACATATAAACATTCATCAACTAACACATCAGTTGTGGTAAACGAAAGCATTTTCGCTTGATGTTCAAGAACCAATGAGGTTTTATTCCCGTGTGTTAAGCAGCACGTTTCGGTTTCCATAAGAACCATTGAGGTTTGTTCGTGGGTTCAGTTAAGCTTCTCTTTATATTTGCTGAACAATGTTTATATGTGAATAAAAGCCTAATTAAATCTGTTCATCATATAAAGTGATTGAGTCTCTAGAAAATCTGGACTAAACTGCTCAGTTCATATGGATTATATAATGATCTCTTTACGAACTTTCTGGAGCATCAAAGTGGTACGCTCTCAGATTACATCAAAAAGATCTTCATTTGTGTTTCGAAGATGAACGAAAGGGTTACGAATGACATGAGGGTGAGTAATTAATGACAGAATTTTCATTTTTGGGTGAACTATCCCTTTAAAGGGACAGTTGATCCAAAATTTTAATTCATTAGTTACCCTTGTCATTCCAAACCCGTATGCAGTTATATTTCAGTGGAACGGGAAAAAAAAAAAAAAAAAAAAAAAAAAAAAAAAAAATTCTCATTGAAAATGTTGGATTTGCAGCAACTTTTAAATCACATCAAATTATCACTGTTTGAATGACATGAGGGTCAATAAATGATTTTCACTATTGGGTAAACTACCGCTTTAAAGAAATTGGCATAGTGAGACTTACAGGCCAAAGGTAAGAGCTCAAGTAGCAAATGGCTCGATGGTGACCATGGCAGTGGCATAGCACTGATGGGCAGGACCGGATCACTTTACCCAAATGGCAAAGCAGATCCGGAACAGAAAAGCAATACGCATCCAAGTGCTCTGGCGTGAAAACTCAAGTTCATTTCCTGGGGGTCTTTTCAGAAACAGCTGACTTCTATACCAGGCCTGGGAAAAACAAAGATTTGTCTCCTCAGCATGTCTTCATTGGAAACTCAGTTGCCAGCTATTCATAATAGGGACTCTAAGATGGCACAAAAGTAAGGGCTTAAAAAAAAAAAAAAAAAAAAAAAAAAAAAAAAGTTAAACTGGAGATAACTTTTTTTTTGTTGTTTTTTTTTTTTTTGTCATGAAACTAAGTACATACAAGGACTTACTAATTTTTTGGATATGAACAAACATTTTTATCCTAAGTTTCATCCCTGTAGGACATTTTTGTTATTTCCTTTCTACAATGATAAAAGAAGCAGCTTCTTTATGCTCAGTGGAGTCTGCAAAACCTGCTGAACAAAGTTTCAGGGATCTTATATTGGTCTATGGGGACCACGAGATATTCAAGCAATTTCATTCACTGGGGCCAGCTGGTGGATCTCAAGTCACTTCTGCAAGGTGGTGTCTAAACCAGCTGCTCATTCGGCGAGGCATGGGGATGCCTGTTTTGTGATGTTGAGGTTTAGATCTATTTTTGCTCTTTTCTCTTCCTCCTTTCGATTCAAGAGACTCTGCAGTCTCAGTGGAGGCCTGACTTTACAAGGAAAGTAGAAAGTGAAGGGACAGCATTAATTCTGAACGCTACTCCTCAAGAACAAAGGCAAGCCACAAGAGGAATGTTTCCGGAAGTTAATCTTCTGGAAGGAACATGTGCACATCAGTGATACAGACCATTTTATTTGGCTTGCGCGCTTCGCTATCATTTGGTTGGTTCCCACCACATCCACAGTCTCTTGAGAACATGGGTGGTGGGTGAGAAATTAAGCATTGAACAATGTGCTGGCAAATACTGCAAGGTTTCATCATAAATGATTGGGTAAGACATATTCTGTTTTCACTTACTGGTAGTCTTTTAAATGAATAGATTACCATGGGTAATTGACACACAGCCAGATTCAGTATTCTCTATTCCAAGGGTTTTCAAAATGTCAGACCTCCAAATATAATTTCCTTTTGAAGGACCCCCTTCCTAACACAAGCATTCAAAGGTTTGGGGTTGATATTGTAAAAAGTTTTTTTTTTTTTTTTTTTTAAAGCAGTCTCTTATGCTCACCAAGGCTGCATTTCTTTGATCAAAAATCCAGTAAAACACTAATGTTGTGAAATATCACTTTTTAAAATAGCTAAAAGTAAATAAACAATATATTAATATTTATTTTAAAATATAACTTCTGTGATGGCAACGCTGAGTTTTCAGCATCATTACTCCAGTCTTCACTCTTCAGTGTCACATGATCCTTCAGAAATCATTTTAATATGCTGATTTGGTCATCCAGAAACATTTCTTCTTATTATACATGTTGAAAACAGTTGTTCTGCTTAATATTTTTGTGGAAATGATGAATAGAAAGTTTAAAAGAACAATGTTTGAAATAGAAATCTTTCGTAATCATTAAATGTCTGTTACTTTTGATGCATCCTTATTGAATACAAGTATTAAAAAAAAAAAAAAAAAAAAAAAAAAACCTTACTGACCCAAAACATTTAAACGGTAGTGTATTTTCAGACACTTTCTCCATATATCCATCATTTCCACAACTAATGGCCTTCCTTCATATAACTTAGACAAACTGCATAAAAAGGTTGAGAGCATCTGTAATAACAGCAATAACTTGAAGCTAAATGTAAAATCCAGTGACATTAGACACCCAAGACTACAATAGAGGCCACCATATATGGAAACGTCTATAAAAAGAAGTTTCTCAAACTATGATTTAGCGATGAGGAAAATTACTTTCCTCGCTATCTTCCGCCGACCCACTTGAAAACACAAACATGTTTGTTTGCTGTACCCCAAAGCCCTTATTTCCCAACAAGTTTTTAACGAAATGGCTGATACCGGAAGGTCATGAGTCAAACTTTAAGCCAGTTGGCGAGGTGTAACATTGCAATGAGTTGTCATGTATGTCTTTCCGGCCGCTCCCGCTTTGACTATGCAGCACACGTGTCACTGTATTATGGGATTGGTAGGATGTTCCATAGACCAGTGAGCAGCTGCTTTCCTAACCAATCAATACATTTTCTCTGGATCTGGGCAGGGTTAAAAATAGGAACTCCCAGGCAAGTCTTTTTAAGGTCACCGGATGGAATCTTAGTGGTGACTAAGGAAATCATGAGAAATAAGATACACAAACATAAATAGACACCATTTTCTTTTGAACACAGCAAAAAAAACAGATGATTCCGATAAACGAGTATAAAGTTCTCTCTTTTTATATTCTCATATCTGTTTTGGTCAATATGATTACCCAAATGTTATTTCACTAAAGCACACCCTTTTGCTAATGTCCCTAAGTGACTTCACTGAATAATACATGAAGCACTAAAATGACATCAATGTGGCAGTATGACATGCTCAAGTCGGCGCTGCTATATTGAGTCTCCTGACTGTGCCCAAGCAATTACTGCTATTGTTGGTTTAAGAACGACAGGGAGGCTGAAGGTTGAAAGATGACTCACAATCCCAGCAGTTGCCGATGCATTTTAAACAGCACCAGAGAGCACTGATTCTATTCAAAATCCAAAAGCACAATACTATGTCTGAAATTTCCTGGGGAACAGTTACGAAAACTTACATACATAAACCGAAGGTGCCAAGTAAATACATATTTTCTAGTAAAGAATGGGTATAAACTGGTATTATTCCAGATCTACATGTTTAAAGCAAAATAGTATAGTTTTAAAATGCCCAGTACAGAAAGATCAAGAATACATCATCTGTTCATTTACACAAGTAAGTAAACATCCCGACAGGACAGGACTATAAATATTCATGTAGTAAAGTGAACTTATTAATTCCTGACCAAAGCAAATGGCATTAAAATAGGCATGCTTTAGGGCATAGTCGTGTGTAGACTCCTGGGACTCACCCGTCTGCGACAGAAGGGCAGGCTTTGAGCTATGATGTTGATGCTGAAGATCTTGAGGACTTTCTGTGGGGGTATAGGCTCCTTGGTGACCTCCTTGGGGTCAGCCAGATCCAGTGCCTGGCTCGCCGGGAGAGCCTGGGGTGCCTTCTCCTTGCCCGAGGACTTGGTCATCTTTCTCCTCGGGCTGGATGACGAGAAACGGGGAATGGGGCAATGCCGCAGCATTGCCAACCCAGGGCTAGTAGGTCATATCCCAGAAGAGGCCAATTTGTGGGATTTTGGTCAGTGGCTGAATCACTGAATTTCCCTAGAAGCCAACTTACTAGAATGTTTTTGAGTTTTAAGAGACGGCTCTAAGAGTCCACACCAAGTTCGCTGCCCTGGATTGTGGCCCCTTTTAAAATATCAGAGGGTCTGATGTCATCAGTGAGACTGTTGGGCCCATGAGCAGCTGTCCTGTACTGGACTGCCCCCACCCAAGCACACAAGCATAGGAATCTATTCCACTAGCCCACCATGGAGCAATGTACCCTCTGAGATTCACATCAGATATAGACAATGTATATTACTTTACATCTCCACCTTTACAGTAAAACACCAAGTTTGATTAGACGACAACTTCCACTTGAGTATGGACCAAAGGAAAATTATGGACTAACTGACTGCCAACATTGTGAAATATTACATTATAAACAGACAGATAGAATTACTAAGTTAAAGTCAGCATGCCTAATAAAAGAAGGTTGAGCATACAGCCAAAGCACATACTTAAAGTTTTTTAACTGTTTAAGAGTCATTGTTTTAAAATGGCCATTAGTAGACTGACAGCAGTCGATGGTATGACAACTGAACATCTGAAAGGCTTGTAAATAAGTGTTTCCTCCAGAATTCTGTTATGCAGCAGGGGTGCCTAAGTCCATCTTTCATATATATAGTCACATTAGCAGTCAGTAACATCATGATTTTAGTTTCACAATCCTTACGTACACAAAACTTCATTGTGGAAAGTAATAACTTACAGTTCAGTGAGTGAGTGAGTGAGATGTTGATTCTAGTGATCGACCGATGTATCTGTTTACCGATATTTTTCCCGATATTTAAGCATTTTTCCATAATCGGGTATCGGTTTTGTAATATCGGATTCGCCGATTTACGGCGCCATCTTGTGGCCGTTTTGAGATTTCCGCCATTGCAGCCCGGGCGTCTGAGGAGATCAGTCAACAACAACTCAGTGCACAGGTAAAGTATATGTTCTACTTGGTTTGCTTTAATTAATCAACTTTATTTAACATAACAGACATGCACAAATGAGATCTGAGACATAAATTCCTGATATAGTTAATTTATGCAGTTTGTTTCTAAACAATTGAGACGAACTCATTGAGTCACGTAGTGTAATTCGTCATGTCCTGCCCCAATAAAGACGTAACTTTACATGAATTAAATAAAACAGACATGAATGAGTGCATGTTGAAAATAAAAGCGCTGAATTTAATTCTCTATCTGTTGTATTTGCTCACCATTAGTCTAGAAGAAAAAGTTCGTTCATATTGCTTAGCAACTGACGGATGATCAGGAGGCTTAAAGGGGTACTTCACCCCTGGAAAGATGAATGTGTATTTAAAATTGGTCATTTATGTAGTAGAAATGTGAAATTATTTTTGAATTTGGAGCTTTCTAGACTGAGAAAAGGCAGAAAATGTATTTTTGACTAATGTGGATGAAAGACAACAACTCCCAGAATGCACTTGTTTCGCTGCCCTTGCGAGGCCACGCCCAAACCACGCCTATCGGTTACAATCGTGAGTTAGTTCATACATTTACAGCGAAATGGTGCTAAATTGACACACGGCCTAAGGCTGAAACAAATTCCTGCAAAATCATTTACAAGTAAACAGTGACATGGATATTCCGTATCATAGCAACAAAGCGTCTCAACAGAAAAAAACCGCTGCGCTGCAGAAGCGCTCTCACGGCTCACAGCGCGCTCACAGACGGACGTTTTAAGCAGAGCGCCTAGCGTTTTCAGCTGGCTAAAAACGCTCTGGTGGACACGGCCTTAGCGTATTCGCCTAGAGGTAAGACTCGCTGATACTAGACTCTTATTTCTGATAACACAGTAGCCTATATGTAGTGTTGTAGGTAGCAGTGAAACTGCAAACTTAGCAAAGTAACGTTAGATAGACAATTACATATAAGTTGCATATAAGTTGACTGTTATCAAAGTAAAGCCACTGTTCTGTAAAACTGAGTTAGTCTATTTATCTATTTATGCTAACTTACCACAAAAGCCTGTTGTTGTATTGGTTGAGATGACTGCAGAGACCGATAAATTTGCGAGATGAACCACTGATGTAGTGCAGACTATAACAAAATAATGTTACTGTAAGCTTAAAAATATAACTGTGACACCCACTTTTGATAAAATCTTTGATCTATGTCCGTGAGTAACCTCAAACCTATGCCTCAAACGCGCATATGTTATGGGCGTGGCGAAAAAATGCCGAACTACTTGCTATTACTGGCTGTAGTTTTAAGCCTCTGGCCAAAAAAGCCTCCGATGACGCAAAATGACGATTTTTGCGTCATCGGAGGCTTTTTTACAGAATAAAAATGCATAAATTTCTCATCTCGGGCTGATATGAAGGGGGAAAGCACGGTAATTCGAAAATACTGGTGGTATTCTACTAATACAAAGCTTAATGCTAAATCCTGAAGTAACCCTTTAAGCACGGCCACTGAATGAAACTTTTGACAAGATTATCTTGTTTAAACACCCTAGATTTTATTATCATTTACTACATAATTATTTCGCTAATACACATATAAATATAGCCTACCGCTTTGTGGAAATTAATTATTTATTATCTCCATGCGCGATCGCGGTTGATTAAGTTATAGTCAAACAGCACTTTGTCAGTTGGCATTTCATGATTTAACGTTAGATTAAATTTAGATCATAAAATGCCAACTGACAAGTGCTGTTTAACTTTATATAGTCTCGGAAAAAAAAGTTCGTTCATATTGCTCAGCACCTGAATGGGTTTATGATCAGGAAGCCTCAAGCACGGCCACTGCATGAAATTTTTGACAAGATTATCTCGTTTAAACACCCTAGATTATATAATCATTTGATTTACTACATAACCATTATTTAGTTAATAAATATAAAGGTTTTTTTTGTATGCAAGGAGGGAGTGATTGTTATAAATAAAATGGTTTGTTCAGCTCATTTGTGTTGTAATAATTGTCAAAAACAGAAGTGTAACAGTAAATAAATATCGGTTATGCATATCGGTTATCAGGTACATAAACATGCAAATAATCGGTATCGGTTATAAAAAATCAATATCGGTCGATCACTAGTTGATTCAGTAACTGCTCTAACTGATTTAGTGAGTTCATTCAGTGAAAAATTCATCTGACTGATATGAACGAATAACTTTAGAGATTGACTTTTTGAATTATTCATTAACAGAACCAATCATTACAGTCATTCTTTCATGATGTTGCAATCTCTGTTTTTTACATCATGCAACCCACAATGACAACACAATAGAAATATGAGACTTCTTGACATTATTTTAAGATATTCTGTCTTTTAATTCTCTGGAAGTAGTAGGTTATACAGACACCTTTTGCCTTCTCTGTTATGAATACTGTGGACATACTCTTTTCACATATATTGTTCTTAGTCTATATAACAAATAAGTATGAATGTTCTGATTCAACCAGTAAATTCAATCAGGCCTGCAAAACTACTTTACTTTTTATACCGTAAAGAATATTACACACCTAAGCCCACTTGAAGGGTTAATTGAAGAAAAGTACATTTAGGGTTTGGTGTTTCTTTGAGATGGTGAAGTAGGGTCAGTGTAACACTAAAATAATGATACACATCAATCCCTGCATTTTAGGAGCCCTTGAGCATTTCTGTTCTAGGGCCTCAATTTGAACAATTTCTCTAGTACACTGTATATTTGTGGAATATAAAGCGGTCCTATGATGCAGAGACACAAGGTTTACTCGAGTCAAACTGACCCGAGAGGGCAGATCTCATTTATAGCCCTGCCCTGGAAACCCAAAAGCTTCTGTCCTCTCACTTCATACAGACCCACATAAGCCTTCACCTAATCTTATGGCGCACAACTATGTGCCGTATGTGCACTGCTGAGCCTCGGCCCGTTAGCATGACTGGCACAAGGTAATTGCTGGGAATGCCAGAAATGCAAGGGATTTAACCCTGGCTCCTGCAGAATGTCAGGCACAGCCTTCTGTTAGGAGGAATCCTTTATTCTGCATGCCTGTCGCTTTTTAAATATAGCCTCTCTAGGGCTGTTGGGGGAAGAAACTAGGGTCTGGAAATGAAGAAAAGGGAATTTTCATTTAGGAGATCAAAAACAGATCAAACCACAACTTCACACAAAGAAAAACATGGGCTACTTTTGAGAGTCTAAGGGAAAATAAATGAATTCCCACATCACGGTAATATTTTACCCCAAAATTACCCATATATATTGTCCATAATACAAGTCAATGGAGTCTAAAAGTTCAAGCGCCAAAAAAAAAGTATGATAAAAGCGGTCCACTGCAGTGTTGTTAACTAAAACTATTAAATAATTTTCATTAATTGAAATGAAGCTGAAATAAAATGATAAAATTACATGCACTAAAGGGGTTTGATGCTATGTCACCATATTTGATTTATCCATTGACTAATTACCAATTATATAATCTGTTCTCTCTTCATCATACAAAGTGATCATCACTTTAGAGAGTAAAAAAGAAGCAAAACAATGGATTACTTTTATGCTTATATACTTCATGACATTGTTGGACCTTAAAACTTTAGACCCCACTGACTTTCATTGTATGGACAAAAACAACGGATATATTCTTCAGATATTTTGCATTCCGCAAAAGATAGAAAAAAACATGAGGGCTCGTCTCAGCATTATTTAGTCTTCTTTTAGACCTACAGTCAAGAAAACAGACAGACACACATGTTCTGATACACTTTCGCTTCAGTCCCCTGAAGTGAGGACATGAGGCATTCTTGAGGTCACAAGGGTCTTGAAAAGCAGACCACGTGAAAAGACCCAACTCTCCATACACTTTCAAAAATTACATTAATACACATACACACAAAGCCCAAGTTTCCCAGTCACACTTTTTCCCAGTCAACACATTCACTATTAACTACAACTTTTGCCTCAAACTCCTAATTTACTGCGTATTAATAGTTAGTAAGGTAGTTATTGTAATGGTTAAGCTTAGGTATGGGGTAGGATTAAGGGGTGTAGAATATGGTCATGCAGAAATAGGCATTAAAATGTGCTTATAAAAAAGTACTAATAACCAACCAATATGCAAGTAATATGCAAGCTAATAAGCAACTTGTTAATAGTGAGAACTGGATTCCCAAACTAAAAAGTGTTACCAGTTTCCCTTCACTGCCCTGATGAACCGTCACTCCGGCAGTAATTCACAGCACTTCACATGACATCTATATGGCACCAGACTCATGACAGAAGCAAGCACTGCTCGTCTGACAGAAATGAAAAACCACTGATGATGACATCAAATGAGGATATGCACATAGAGTTGAGGGGAATTTGGGTGACTATGAAAATATAAATAAATCTATTTTAGTTTAATTGGTGGAAAATACAATTTTGCAGTAAGTTGTCCACTTGCATTCTACTAATAAAGAAATACAAAAAGAAAATTGTTCTTACAGAGATAAAAGAAATACATTACACACACATTCTTCTTCATTCATACAGCACTAAAATAGAATTATTAAATATGTGTGTGAGACTATGACAGTATCAGTGCTCACACACAGACCAGGCCAAAAACTACAGTCAACTCATTTACGAGTAAAACAACCGAATGAGCGATTAAAATTTCAAATGCTCATGAATCATTTATGCTTAAGCTGCTTGAGGGAAAAAAGTTCCTCACAAGGTTCTTTAGGGACAAAGTTTTATGACAATAGCACATTTAGAACAAAAGGAAATCCTCCGGGTGAAGCTCTAACATGAGAGTTTTCCACATGGGCAGTTTGCAAGGACACTGAACACTTGGTTGTTCATAAAACCGTTGTAAGTTTTTGTCAAAGATCTAATAAAAGTTTGAGCAGGATTTAAATCACATTTTCTTTCAACAGTTTTTATTAAGAGCAAAGAACAAAGTTGCTTAAAAATCAGAAAACTCAAAATCAAGCAGTTCTGCTTTATTGTTGAAAAGTTTAAGGGTTTGGATCTAGATATGACTGTTGAACCACTTTTAGGTTGTTGCTCATGTAAACGATCGAACCATACCCAGCGGGATTCGAATCGGTGTCTCTGGCATGGGAGGCGGGTGCGCTAACAAGGCCAGGGGAGTGAGGTTTACTCACACAGCTCTTACTAGCTGGCCTCCATTACACTCACCCCCCTAAACCTCACTCCCATCCGGGTCACGGCACCAAATGTAACCGGTCCTACCCAGCCCACTCCGAGCGGGATTCGAACCAGCGTCTCCCTGCATGTGCGCGCTAACAAGGACTCTAAAGGCCGCAGTCTCTAGCAGTAGTCACCAGTACACCTCTTGAGGCCAGGGGAGTGAGGTTTACTCAAACAGCTCTTACTAGATCCCGACTCCTGACACCGAAGAATGAGCTCTTGAAGCTCCGGCCTCTTAGGCCGGGAGCAGCAGCTCATGTGCATGCAAAGACACACACTCAAAAGCGTGTTTTTCTCACCCCCCAAAAGTGGCAATTTTAACATGCTATAAAAAATTATCTGTGGGGTATTTTGAGTTAAAACATCACACACACTCTCGGATAATGTTTGCGTGAATACTCGCCATGACATTTTTTTTTTAAATACTGTAATTCTGTGTATATGTTGGAATTGCACGCTGTCTGAGACTTTTGTATTTTTCTATATATAGAAAAATGGTCATATTTCTATATATAAAAGTGATACACATGAAACAAACTATCAGATTTAGATTTCTGCAGTTAAAAAAATAGTCTCATTGATGAGAGAAAAAAATAAATAAATACGGATCTGGTCCACATTAAGCTACAGTGTGACTGTAGCCTGAATGAGCTCTGACATTTGAGGATGTTGTCACAGCTGGCTGAAACCTGGAAATGACTAATTAACCAAGAGGCCTGGGATTGTTGCTGTATAGCTGCAACTGCGCCTTCTCCCAGGAAAGTTGTTAGAGATTCATACATGTTAATATGGCAATCTTCACAGGAAATACCTGATGTAGAATCAGATGATCAAAGCACAACTCAAATTTAAACTTTGAGTCTTTGGCGGCCTCATGTGTTTAAGAGTGGAACTGCATGAAAATGATGAACATTTTGACAGAAGATAACCATGCCAAATAAGGGACATGTATTTAGAAATGCAGTAACATGTCAGTCCCCGAATTCTCTTAGGTTGGTGTCATAAAATGTAAAATATTGGTAAAACAGGTAAGCCTGCCTCAATTCGTTTTCCAAAAAATTTAGCGCGGTTTCCTTATTGCAACACCGTCCAGTCACTCTTCACCTGTTCATCATCTAACTTTTACACTCCAGTGACTCTTTGAGCAGATGGGTGGGCTGATAATGGGGGTTGCCAGGCAACGTTTTAAAGGGCTATCACAAGAAAGTTCTGCCACACAGGAAACAGAGGTGAGGTAGAGAGGAAGGAGTCATCTGCCCATCCAGAGCACTCCTGATGTCCTCACTTCAGTCCTGAGGTAAAGACTGGCATATAAATGTACTCCATATTTACCATATATGTATGTAAAAGACCACAGCAGTACAGTGACAATTAACAGAACTGAGAGACAATTCTGCAAGTAATTGATTGTTAGCATCTGAGGCACTGGGAATCAAAATACCCTATTCAAAATCTGTACCTGGAATTGAACAACCCTAAGATGTAGTTCAATTCCAAATGAACTAACATGTTTTTAAAGGTGCCCTAGAACTTTTTTTAAAAAGATGTAATATAAGTCTAAGGTGTCCCCTGAATGTGTCTGAAGTTTCAGCTCAAAATACCCCATAGATTTTTTTTTATTCATTTTTTTAACTGCCTATTTTGGGGCCCTTTAATTCTCCTGCTCCACGCCCACGGAGCTCGCGCTTGCCTTGAACAGTGCATAAACAAAGTTTACACAGCTAATATAACCCTCAAATGGATCTTTACAAAGTGTTCGTCATGCATGTGGCATGCATGCGTCGGATTATGTGAGTATTGTATACTGTTATATTGTTTACATTTGATTCTGAATGAATTTGAGGCTGTGCTCCGTGGCTAACGGCTAATGCTACACTGTTGGAGAGATTTATAAAGAATGAAGTTGTGTTTATGAATTATACAGACTGCAAGTGTTTAAAAATGAAAATAGCGACGGCTCTTGTCTCCGTGAATACAGTAATAAACTATGGTAACTTTAACCACATTTAACAGTACATTAGCAACATGCTACCGAAACATTTAGAAAGACAGTTTACAAATATCACTAAAAATATCATGATATCATGGATCATGTCAGTTATTATTGCTCCATCTGCCATTTTTCGCTATTGTTCTTGCTTGCTTACCTAGTCTGATGATTCAGCTGTGCACAGATCCAGACGTTAATACTGGCTGCCCTTTCATAATGTTGGGAACATGGGCTGGCATATGCAAATATTGGGGCATACACCCCGACTGTTACGTAACAGTCGGTGTTATGTTGAGATTCGCCTGTTCTTCGGAGGTCTTTTAAACAAATGAGATTTATATAAGGAGGAGGAAACAATGGAGTTTAAGACTCACTGTATGTCATTTCCATGTACTGAACTCTTGTTATTTGACTATGCCAAGATAAATTCAATTTTTCATTCGAGGGCACCTTTAATATATGATGAACATCACAAAGACATGTAGGCTACTGAGAATTTGGGGAGGTGGATTAATATAGTGCTAAAAGTGGCTTAATGCTAAGAAATAAGTTTGTTTTAAAAAAAAAAATAAAGATTATTAAAATAATGATAATTTAAACATTTTATGTAAAACTTTTCTTTTGATTTTGGAGTGAAAAATGACATTTCATTTTGTTCACAAGATTAACCATTCAGGCTTTTGCCTAATTAATTATAGGAATGAGGTTGGAACTCACAATCTTTTGGTAGAAGATGAGATCATGGTCCTTTATAAACAACCCTAACACTGAATATAAAAAAGCCAAATATTCAAATAAGACAGCAGTGCTGTAGATTATAGATGCATGAGGTTGTGGGTGTGTAAACCTCATGTTAGTTCCTTCAGTTCTGTCTGGTGAATGACACTCAGATCCTTGAAGAAGAGTTTAGAGTACATGAATCAGTGCGCTAGCCTGAAAACTGCTCTAAAGAAGTCAAACGATCAAAACTATAAATATGAATGATACTACCATGCTACATCCAGAAGAATAAAACAACCCCATTGAGCACACAATGACAGACCCACACAGACTTTCATGACTGAACACTTCACAAGAGAACAAGAGAATCTTCTGGATGATGGTAAAATTATACCTCACTTGAGATATTTACCAACTTTTTAAGCATCCTCAGTGAAAACCTCTCAGAAAAAAACAAACAAACTACTAAATGCAGGAGAATTTTTTTCAACCTAATTAGTGCACAAGAGACAACTGTGAGGCTTCACATGACCTCTGACTCAGCTTCACCTAACAGTGTCCCAGAGGACAGGTGTCCATTACTGCCTGCGTGCTTGTTCTCTCTCAACACAAACACACACGAGACAACAAATATGCATCAGTTTTAGTCAGGGATGTTAAAATGGACGTTTCTGTCAAGACAATTTTTAAGATTTTAAGTACCTTTCAATAGCCTTTCAATGTATTTGTTTGTTTATTTGTCCACATGTATATAAAAATTATCCCTAGAACAGAAATGTTGGCCTCAAGATGGCTTAAGATGTTACAAACCAAGCTCTAAAACAAGCTAAACCGAAAGAAAAAGGTATTTCATATTTCAATTTTTATGGACACTCCTAATTTCTCGGGGGCTTCGAATATTGTTATAGACACGACAGTGGAGGGTCTTAAAGTCAAAAAGCTTGAGATGCAGTGTTACTTTTATATACTAAAAGTTGAGAACTATTGCTTGAAAACATGTTTGCAAACAGATAAAATTACCAAAATAACCATTTTTGTAGTCATCGAGTATGGTGGAATAATCTCAACTCTAATACAAAAGTAAATCAAAACTGTTGCTGAAATACAATAAAGTACATTTGAAAACATTTAATCTGAAAATGAGAAATTATAAGAAAGCATTAATTGCACAATATGCTCATGTACATGAACATGTTTAGCACGTGATTGGAGCTCAGCGCAGAATCTTTCATGACACAGTGTCAGCGCTCAATGATATGTCTTAAACCCACACACCCTCGGCGGTAATTCACAGCTCTACATACGACGCCTGTACCGCACGACGTGCCAACGAGCCAAACGCAGCTTCCCTGACAGTGTGACAGTCCGCCTCCACAAGCGTGAGCAGGAACAGGTTAAATTAATGAGCCCTGCTGTCAAATCAGTCACATTCACTCAGTTAGCACTCCTGATCATGAAATGAAACTCAGCTCAATGCAAACTTATTATTTGAGTTTCATATAAAAGAACTACACAAATCTACAATATAACTCAATAGTTAAATATTGTACCATTAACAGGAATCGTTGACCAAAAAAATGAAAACTCTTATTTATTAAAGGCACAGCAAGCAATTTCTGCGAAACTCTGTTGATATTTGAAACCGACACCTAAACAAACACACCCCTCCTTCATTGCACCCCACGCTATGCAACACAGGCAATGACTAACAGCTAGTGCTCCAGCTCCAGAAAGCTTTTCTAATATTAACGTGGATCCCAATTCTTGCCTGATCGTAACCTCTTCTTCCAATTATATTCCTCTGACCTTTTCCTCATTGGTAATATCTCAGCTATCTCTCTTTCAACAGTCCTTCTACAAATGTCCCGCTTGCTCACTCTCTCTCCTCCCCCATCATAAGCATATACACCCCTTAGTGCTCAGTGGATCAGTCCTATCCACTTTGATATTTTATTCTGTTTACACAGCTAGGACTATGTGGAAAAAAAATTTTTTTTTGCAGCACATACACAGAACAGACATCGACCAAATATCCACAAAATTGTTTAGATGTTCAACAGCGTTTTCTCAGAAATTGCTTAATGCACCTTTAAACCTCATGTCCTTTCAAATCTGATCATTGACTTTATTTGTATGGTTATTTCTTTTAAAAAAGTGCCTCATTTTTAATTTTGTGGTTGGTTACGGCATCAGAAAGAAATTTGCGTCACTGTTGCTGTCAGACTGGCCCCGTTTACACCTGGTATTAAAGGATTAGTCCACTTTTAAATAAAAATTTCCTGATAATTTACTCACCCCCATGTCATCTAAGATGTTCATGTCTTTCTTTCGTCATTTGAAAAGAAATTAAGGTTTTTGATGAAAACATTCCAGGATTATTCTCCTTATAGTGGACTTCAATGGCCTCCAAACAGTTGAAGGTCAAAATGACAGTTTCAGTGCAGCTTCAAAGCGTTCTACATGATCCCAGACGAGGAATAATCGGTCATTTGTGAAAAAAAATACAACTGTATATGCTTTATAAACACAAAATATCGCCTTGCACCTACTTCCGCTTTCTGCATTCTTTAAAATGCTTACGCTGTATGTCCTACGCCTTTCCTATTCTTACAGAAAAAAAACAAACTGCCGCCGGGTTCGTTCCGTAATCCTGGAATGTTTCCATCAAAAACCTTAAATTTCTTTTTGACTGATGAAAGAAAGACATGAACATCTTGGATGACATGGGGGTGAGTAAATTAGCAGGAAAATTTTATTTAAAGGTCCCTTTTTTTGTGTTTTTTTGAAGCTTTGATTGTGTTTATAGTGTGCAATATAACATGTGTTCATGTTTCGCGTGTAAAAAAAAAAAAACAGTATTTTTCACATAATTTACTTATCTGTATACCGCTGTTTCCACTGTCATAAAAACAGGCTGATGACTTCCTTGTTCTATGAAGTCCCTCCTTCAGAAATACGTAACGAGTTCTGATTGTGCCAGCGGTTCCTGTGTTGTGATTCGACAGCAGCTTAGCGAACCTTGCCCGGAAAAGTCACGCCTCTTACCATAACGTGGAGATGCACGCGCTCAGTGTTATTGTAAACATGTCTTTAATTTTACCCTAACAATTTGAGCCGGAATCAGACCCGGTGATTGGCCTGCGGGATGAAAATAACAGCGTTTCGACGACATGGCGACAAACACACTCTACAAACGCAACTCTTGTGTATTCCTGTGGGCGGAGGTTAGTCAAAAAACTGTTTTAGTGACGTCATTAAAGAAGGAAGTAGAGGGATGTAGTCCAAACTGGCCGTTCGATGTAGGCGACTTCTGTTAAATAAAATATCTCGCTTGGCATTGAACTTTGAGCTTTAAAATTTTACAGATTTTATTTATACTCTAACAACAACATTACACACTAACTAAAGTTTGAAACATGGGATCACGAAGAACGGGACCTTTAAAAGTGGACTAATCCTTTAAGATGCACTTTGGTCGATTGGATCACAGGTAGACGAGGGAGACAGATTCCTGTTTACACCTGGTGTTTTAATCAGTCTCTTTTGTTCACTTTCAACCACTTCTGTCCTGATTTCTTTGAGGGGAGGTTTATGGGTGGGTAAATGTTTTTAAAATAAAATAAGCTCATTTAATTTACATATGGGCAACAGAAAAGCATCTGGAGAGCAGCAGCTGCTTTCGTTTCTGGTCTGATAGCCACAAGACCACACCGAATGCGGCGAGTACAGTTTAGAAATCAGGAATGGTGAGAGAACATTGTGTTTGGTATGTTTTTCATCTTCAAACCAAACTTGGATCTTCAGTCAACAAAGTATAAATCCCATCTGGCAAGTGCGCTTCTTATAACGTTTACACATTAGGTCAGCAGGCGGAGAGTAGACGTTTTTCTGTGGCTGTTCAAACAAGTATGTTTTCGACTACCTCTGGAAGTGGTCGAAAGTGGACAAGTTCAATGTTTTAGATCCCATTTACACCTGTATTTAGCGTCATCTACTTGTGATCCGATCGAACAAAACGCATCTTAACACCAGGTGTAAGCAAGGCCATTGACTTTCAGTCTGGGGCAGCACTCAATACCCCAGAGAAGATTTGGGGGTGTTCACACAGGATGTGTTTTTCCTTTCAAACAGCCAGACTGAGGGATGTAACTCAACGGAACAGAACACAGAAGTCTTGAGATGTGTTTTTAAGCACGTTTGAGACCCATTTTTGAAAGAAGCTATTTTTACCTTGACACACCATCCTCATACTGAAAAGTTCATGTTGCAAAATGTTGAACCAACTTAAGCACAATCCAAAAGCCAAAGTAGTCAGTCTGAAGCATATGTAAATAGGATAACGATTTACAAGTAAGTAAGTACAGAAGTATAAGTATATACAAGCTGTTTTAGTGCACTGTTAAAATAAGAATAAAGGACCAGTCTATACGGATTGTACTGATCTAGATCAAAGAATTGGACACAGCTCTACACAAGCTTGACCTCATGCTTAGTTTCACGCTACAAAAATATACTGCAGTAAAAGAGCCCGTGGTTTAGACAGAGTTGTGCCATACGACTGTGTGGTGTTGTGTCCCAAGAAAGGGCATATATAATGAGACGTTCATATGAAACATTCAGAGTGCTCTTCCTGTGATGTAGCTGCTTCAGGCTCTGAGCCTGACAGATGGTGCCAGTCAGATGATCCCAGAGCGGGAAAGTGCCAGTGCTTTCCTGCTCTCACCTGGGGACAAGGGGAAAGTAGGTGTTTGTGCTTCTTGGCCTACCAAACTGAAATCTACAGTTTACTTGTGTCATATAGAAGGTGGGGTAAGATGTGCCACTTTACACTTAAGCTGTCCTTAAGTAGAAATGATAATGCTTATACACTAAATTGTATTGTAGAATGGTTTCTTTTAACAATAAAATAAAAATAAAACAACAAAAAACAATTAAAAAAATGGGTATGAGCTGTGTCAGGTCAAGGGGTAAGGTGAATCAGGAGATAGTGAAAGATTTACATTTCAACTACAAAATGATTAAAAAGCACAGTATCATTTAACTATTTTTCTGCATATTATTAATATTTTATAAATTCTCATATAAAAAGGAATAATACCAAAGTCCCTTTAAGACAAGTCATTTCACTCGGCGGCCATCTTTGAAACGCATCTCAGGCATGCAAGTGCAGCTCCTATCTCTTTGAATGGGGAAACATCAAATTCTCCAAAGCTGTTTGCCAAGCTTTCGATTAAATTTAATATTTGAAATCACCAATGAAATCTGACAACAACTGTCTCATAAATTGTGTTTCAAAATGCTCAAATCATTACAAAAATAACAGTATTTTTCAGGCTGGATCAAGCTAATGCGCACGTGCAGTCCTATGTGCGCATTTCTATAGGAAGCAAGCGTCTGACTGTTCCTATAGGAACCAGAGCTTCTAACGGCAGCTGCAGTGATGCAATGACTTTACCAATCGGTTTTGGCTCTTATTTAGAAGGCGGGACTTATTCCGCCATATTGCGTGTTGCACTTTCTCCCATTCAAAACCATGTGAGTGATGCATCTTGTGTTATTCTATAGAATAGAATAGAATAGAATGTGACAACAATTTGTAACAATAAGTACTTGTATTAACATTTTGTACTTGTAATAGTATTTCCTGCATTTGAATATAAAGCTTACTATAAACACTATAAACTAATATAAAGGTGAAAAAGGGTGGAAAAATTGGGACAGTCCCATTTTAAATTTTATAGTCATTGGTCACATAACATGTATACTAGATTAAAAGGGCACTGCCTCTCAAATCGCAGTATACCGTCCTAAGACCAAATGAAGCACAATACTTTTTTTTTTTTTAAATAGAGTTTTAGACAATAACTTAATTTTGACAATGACTTAATTTTATCCACTGGGATAAGATTGGATTTGTTAAAACCAAGAACACTTAAAATGACAGTAAATAGGGTCACTTATGATGTTATGTTGTCCTGATAGCTAATTGCCTATTTTCAGCCCATTTCTGATGTCAAAGCTGACAATAATTGTAGTAATTTTCCCAATCCCAGAATTCAATGCCAAAGACATATCCAGAAATACCCAGCAACACCTGCAAATACAGTAAATCTACCATGACTTCTCCAGTGTGAATAACACAGTAAACACCATGTACACGGCCCTTGAGTGGTTCTGAACATACAGGATGGCAGCAAGTGTTTCATGCCTCTGTAAACAAGTCTGAGACCAGATTTATTTATTTAAAAAAAAAAAAAAAAAAAAAAAAGTGGAGCTTTTGATGCCGCAATCACTTTTTGAAATCAGAGACCGATTATGCCTACCTCTAACTTCACTTGACGACAGCAAAGGCTTAACATCAACTTACTAGACACAACACGTCCATTTCATCTTCCCTTCTTTGAAGACCATCTGTGAACCCACACAGGCTGTTTGAATACACTTGGCACTCTTAATGTGGATGTCTGATGCGGACAAAGTCTTCAAACAGTCGTACCGCCTTTAGCCAAGTGTATATTTCCTCATGCCAGTCTATACGACTTGATATTGTATAGACAAGCTAACATCAACATTTGAAGATGAAGGACTTTCCTTCTCTCACAAACACACATCAATCGCTGTACTCCTATTGGTTTATCATCAGACAGCTGTCGTAGAAGTAGGTACATGCAGGAATGTGACCTACACTGCAAGAACGTCAGAGGATAGTAGGATTCAAAGCCAATTAATCGTCTGTCATTAAAATTCCCTAAATTAACCTCAGATGGCAACAGCTTTAAAGAGAAAATGTGAGTGAAAGCAGCTTGTTTTACCCACACTGAAATCAAATTGTATTTATCATTTAAACAGTGTTGCACACTTTAAAATCATCAATTTACTCTGAGGATTCAAAGAATTTTCTGTGCATGTCCAAATGATATCAGCTTCGCAAAAAAGGAGAGGAAAAACATTTTGTGGGGAGGTAAGGGAAAATATATATTTCTAATTAGTTCATGTTTAATTAATGACTTAATTTAAGGAATGCCTTTTGGGCATTTTCTTCCAGCTTGTTCATTTTTCAGATTGTTTATCCATTGCCTGATTCAATAGTCTGTTTGAATCCAAAAAACCCATGGCTAAGGTTCAGCACAAATCTGAAGAGGCTCATGGTTCACATGCCACAAAATCCTTGAGCTAATTACACCTTACATATTACATAAACCATGAACAACTGGGAACAGCTGGCACTCACCAGGTTTCTGCATAATTAGTAACTATTTCTTTAAAGGTCCCGTTTTTCGTGGTTTTTTGAAGCTTTGATTGTGTTTATAGTGTGCAATATAACATGTGTTCATGTTTCGCGTGTAAAAAAAACAGTATTTTTCACATAATTTACTTATCTGTATACCGCTGTTTCCACTGTCATAAAAACGGGCTGATGACTTCCTTGTTCTATGAAGTCCCTCCTTCAGAAATACGTAACGAGTTCTGATTGTGCCAGCGGTTCCTGTGTTGTGATTCGACAGCAGCTTAGCGAACCTTGCCCAGAAAGGTCACGCCTCTTACCATAACGTGGAGATGCGCGACGCGCTCAGTGTTATTGTAAACATGTCTTTAATTTTACCCTATCAATCTGAGCCGGAATCAGACCCGGTGATTGGACTGCGGGATGAAAATAACAGCGTTTTGACGACATGGCGACAAACACACTCTACAAACGCAACTCTTGTGTATTCCTGTGGGCGGAGGTTAGTCAAAAAACTGTTTTAGTGACGTCATTAAAGAAGGAAGTAGAGGGATGTAGTCCAAACTGGCCGTTCGATGTAGGCGACTTCTGTTAAATAAAATATCTCGCTTGGCATTGAACTTTGAGCTTTAAAATTTTACAGATTTTATTTATACTCTAACAACAACAACAACATTACACACTAACTAAAGCTTGAAACATGGGATCACGAAGAACGGGACCTTTAAAGCACATAAAGTACATAAACTTTGAGCAGATGGCTGGGAATTAGCAGTATGGAAAATCAAAAGACAGTGCTCACTCAGCTCCATTTTCAAACGGTTTCCTTCAGTAGTAAAAATTTAAAAAATAATAAATAAAATAAAATATAAAATAAAACAAATTAAATGTGGATATTTTCATTATCTATCTATCTATCTATCTATCTATCTATCTATCTATCTATCTATCTATCTATCTATCTATCTATCTATCTATCTATCTATCTATCTTATGAATTTACAGTCTATGAATTTAGAGTCTTTCAGAGTGACAAAACCCACTTTTAAAGTTGTCATGAAATCAAAATTGACCCTATTTACTTTGTTAGTGCATAGTCTTGTGGTGAACAATTAATACGTGCAAGTTAATACACAGAAGAAAAAAAAATTGTTTGTCATGGTAATCTTTAATCAAAATCTGACAAGTTATTTCCGGTCTGGAATGGCGTTTCTTCTCTGATGACGTCAGTTTGACGGCTTGGGTTAAAAACGCTTAAACCACTCCCCTCCAACCGATCGTCTGCTATGAGCCAGAGATGGAGAGGAGGAGCGCTAAAGTAAAACCCTGCCCTCTATTCAATATTCCGTTTCACTTGAAATTACATCACAACACTGGAGAAAAGTTGTTTGCAACTTCCAGTTCATGGGGACTCTGAGTTCAAGACGGGGACCTTGAGTTCAAGACTCTAACTTTAGACACTGATGTCAGATGAGAAAGTGCTGCAGAACTGCTATTTCACTTCTTTATTCTGTTGTCTAACACTGCATGAATTCAATCATTCAATCAGCTTAATGCAAACACTATGAGATACAGGATATTGCTTTTGAATCCAAATTTGACATTAAAACGCAGAGTTACTTCTATCACAGCCTTTTCAAGAGCTTGATATTATATGAAACGCCCTGAATGCATAATTCCCAAACAGGGATAAAACACGCTGGAACAACATTTCCTCAAGGAAAATATTTTAGAATGACCTCATATACAAAGGTTCAGCATTCCTATTCACGTTCTTAATGAAATCTTCACCATTAAGTCTTTAAGGCCACATTTACACTGCAGGTCTTGATGCCCAATTCTGATTTGTTGACTATATGCAACTTTTTTGATGACCAGCTTACATCTGTTAAAAGTGATCCATATCCGATATCTGCATGCACTTGGCGAAACAATTCAAGGTAGAAGTACTGACCCAGGAAAACTTGGATCAGAAAGGTAGTAAATACATTGCAACGTCAAATGTTAAAGGTCAGCAAAACATTGGTCTCTTAAGGCGGAAGAAAAAAGAGCCCTTGTTGCAGCCTGGGAGATGTAGCAATGATCGCTGTTGTAATTGCTGAGGTTGGTGTCCACCTGAGTTGACGTCATTTGCCAGTCGCTTTTTCAATGACATACGACTCGCATTGATGGGAACATCTAATTTGTCAGCTTACATGGCAGATGCAAATGCATGTTATTTTCCACATATGAATGAGGCCTGAAACTGATCTGAGAATATCGGAATCCATGTGCTTGTTCCCTGCTTGCTTGTATTGGGTCACTAGAACCATGTAATGTAAATGCGACCTAAGTCACACTAGACCAAAAAAAAAAAAAAAAAAAAAATGGTAAAGATGTTTATTAAAATTACTTCAAATTAAATATTTAAATTTTTTATTTTTAAAACTATTTGCTGCCTTTAAAGGATTAGTTCACTTTCAAATGAAAATTACCCCAAGCTTTAACAAGTTATGAAGTAAAATGTCAAGCTTCCTTCTGTATTTAACTTACGAAGAGAGTGTAAAACTCTCACAGTTCAAAAAGCTTACGTTACATCCTATGCCTTCCCTATTCAACGGAAAAGTCTTGACGCGACACCAGTTCCGATTTTTTTTTTTTTCCCCCGTAAGTTGAATACGGAAGGCAGTCTGGCGAAAGCTAGATATTTTACTTCATAACTTGTTAAATATAGATTTTTCTTTACACAAACACATCACTTAGCTTCAGAAGGCCTTTATTAAGCGCCCGGAGCTGTGTGGAGTATGTTTATGATGGATGGATGTGGATGGAGGCACTTTCTTCTGCTCATACTCATTGGTCCCATTTACTGCCATTATAAAGCTTGGATACATCAGGATATTTACCAATATATCTCTGATTGTGTTCATCAGAAAGAATAAAGTCATATACACCTAGATGGCTTGAGGGTGAGTAAAGATTGGGGAAATTTTCATTTGAAAATGAACTAATCCTTTAAAGGAAGCCCTGAATAATTAGGCTGTTTCACCTGTTTCTGCTCAGAAGGATTATATTAATAAATAAATTCATATATTTTGATCAAACTTTACAATATACTTAAAAAAAAAAAAAATTCCCAGTAAGTTGAATACGGAAGGCAGTCTGATATTTTACTTCATAACTTGTTATGGATATTTTCTTTACACAAACGCATCGCTTCGCTTCAGAAGGCCTTCATTAACCGCCCGGAGCCGTGTGGAGTATGTTTATGATGGATGGATGTGGATGGAGGCACTTTCTTCAGCTCAGTTTTTTACAGTACACTTAAATTTTTTATATTTAAATATTTAACTTCTTCATTTATTTTATACCATTTTTAATGGTAAAATATCATCTGGAAAATATTTACATTCTATAATCTGGAATAATTAGGAAATTTAACGGTTAAGTTAACGGAAGACATTAAAGATTGTGAATAATAAACTATAAAAATAAAATAATTAATTACTTGCTTAATCTCAATATTTTCGACTAGTATTTAAAAAGAAATTAGTATTATTACTACTACATTTATTTCCAAACTTTTCTTTAGACCCCATAGCATCCTCTTGCTGCCCCCTAGTGTGCCTTGAGACCAGTTTGAAACCCACTGTGCTTTCAGCTAAAGCACAGAATACCTTCAACAATTAAATCACCACTACTAAAAAACAGTTTACAATCTAATACTCAGTAATGTCAGCTAGTCGACCATCTTGACCTCATCCTTAATGAGTCAGGCAGCTCACTAGATTGAGCCAATATGTTGTTAAAAAAAAAACCTTGATGTCCTTTTGAAAAGACACAGTCCAGACAACACTGCTTTGCGAACTTCAGCCCTGCTGTGACTGCCTCAATCAGATAAACAGTGTTCTGATCCAAAACACAGCGCTTTGAAAAGGCGGATGAGACGCTCTCCACACACAGATGTGATAAGATGTTCTCTGGAGATTCACTCACCAGTAACAGTGCGACCTTCTTCATACTGCGATTCCCCATGGCAGCTCAGAGAGACTCGGCTCAGTCACAGAAAGAAACGGTGAAAGGATTTGCAGGTCGTCTTCTGTCAGTGCGATGACAAGCGTGTCGACATCATGAGGATGAGGAGGGTCTGTGCGCTCTTGCATTCCCTCCCCTCGCTCTTCTCTATCTCCGCTCATTTGCATTTCCTCTTTGCTCATAAACAGACCCAATCTCTCTATTTTGATTCAAGCTGACTAATAAAATACACAACGTTTGAATGAAACTGATTGTGTATACAACATGGCTTGCCAAACACACACACACACACACACACATTACTGAAGTGAATGTTTATGGTCTCTGATGTTTACATTTGGTGATCAACTACTGCGGCCAGAAAAACTGGGCCAAATGCCTCAGATCCACAGAAACGTATCAATAATAATGGTGATTGCAGAATGACAACCATTGACTGGAGAGTCAGCGACGTTCCTTTTGACCAATCAGAGTGGAATTATGGGTCTGACCCCATCAGCATCAAAATACATCTTCATACAGATGTTGAATTTGACAGGAACAACCAACCTAATCAAATAGTTAAAAAACGCTTTCATATGGAGGTCAATGACAAGTAATAACAGGCAGCTTGCTACATAAAATACAAGCCTGCTGTTTAAAACCTCAGGCATGGACGAGTCCAGACATGACTTTTTCCACAAAACGGTATAAAAGTAGACAATCCGACCCATTTGATATCTAGAACAACATGAGGGTGAGTAAATGAACAAGATTTTCAATTTTTAGCTGAAATCATTCCTTTAACTTTCCAAACTGGGGGTTTGTGAGGGAACAGCAGGGGATTTGAGAGTTGATGAAAAGCTAATACTTATTTTTAAAAAGTCAAATTAAAATGAATAAAAATGGCTGCACAAGTAACCAAAATAAAGCTAAAAATGACAATATGGCTTCCTGTTATAATCAAAACGCGATTTAGTATGATAGTATGATTTACACGTAAGCAGCTCATGATCCAGTGTATTGGAGCGGCTCAGTTCACAGTAAAAACTCCATACATGGACATGTATTCCAAAGATACCCGGATAGTCTACTTTTTCCGCTTAGAATCCGAAGTGCAGATCCGTGCACACTCTTAACGGCTAATATTGCCCGCAACCACCCAGTGGACGAGTATTTGATTAGAACTACATACACAAATAAAAAGTGTAAAAAAAAAAAAAAATATACAAACATGATGGATGTGTGAGACCGATGGTTAAGCTGAGCTGCTAAGATAATGGAGTTTGAGTGATTAATAATCAGTATACAGTACAGTTCAAAAGTTTGGAACCACTATGTTTTTAAAAGAAGTTTCGTCTGCTCACCAAGGCTACATTTATTTAATTAAAAATACAGTAAAAAACAGTAATATTGTGAAATATTATTACAATTTAAAATAACTGTGTACTATTTAAATATATTTGACAAAGTAATTTATTCCTGTGATGCAAAGCTGAATTTTCAGCATTGTTACTCCAGTCTTCAGTGTCACATGATCCTTCAGAAATCATTCTAATATGCTGATTTGCTGCTCAATAAACATTTATGATTATTTTCAATGTTGAAAACAGTTGTGTACTTTTTTTTTTTTTCAGGATTCCTTGATGAATAGAAAGTTCAAAAGAACAGCATTTATCTGAAATATAAAGCTTCTGTAGCATTATACACTACCGTTCAAAAGTTTGGGGTCAGTAAGAATTTTTATTTTTTTGAAGAAAGAAATTAAAGAAATGAATACTTTTATTCAGCAAGGATGCATTAAATCAATCAAAAGTGGCAGTAAAGACATTTATAATGTTACAAAAGATTAGATTTCAGATAAACACTGTTCTTTTGAACTTTCTATTCATCAAATAATCCTGAAAAAAAATATTGTACACAAATATTTTGTGCAATTGTACACATTAAATGTTTCTTGAGCAGCAGATCAGCATATTAGAATGATTTCTGAAGGATCATGTGACACTGAAGACTGGAGTAACGATGCTGAAAATTCAGCTTTGCATCACAGGAATAAATTACTTTGTGAAATATATTCAAATAGAAAACAGTTATTTTAAATTGTAATAATATTTCACAATATTACTGTTTTTTACTGTACTTTTAATTAAATAAATGTAGCCTTGGTGAGCAGACGAAACTTTTTAAAAACATTAAAAATGGTTCCAAACTTTTGAACTGTACTGTAAAACCTGACAAAAAATATGTATTAAATGTTATCCACATTATATTTCATATGCAACAGCATTATGATCTTTTATAACGATGCGTTTAGTCGTTAACTTTTAAATGTATCATTATGCAAACATGAGGAGAGTTCTCCACATGAAAGACCATGGACTGGCAGATCAGCGTGCGACTACATTTTTCTCTGAAATGGTAGGAAATTAAATTTAATTGAATGTGGAGGATTTTAGCTGTGACAAGATGATTGACAGGGAAGTTTAAATGGTTACAGGTTGCACGTAACCAAGCGACAGAGTGTCCGTTAAAGACGCAATTATGACGAAGTAGTCCCAAAGCTTGCATACTCTTCTGCTACACACTCAAATGTATGTACTTTTTCCTTCACAAAAATAGAACATACTTTTAGGGCATAGTATTAGTAGGCGAACTGGGACACAGCATACATGTTTATCTCATAGGGTAATTTAAACTGTGATATGACAAAAATATGGACTAAACTGTGCAGCCTAATACTGTAAATAAATCATTTTAAAATCAAACAAAATAAGAAAGTTTAAATATTTTATTTGTTTACTTACATGTCAACTAGAGCATTAATTGTCATCAGATAACCATGAACATGTGAATATGTGTGTTAAATAATTAAAATATTAACTTAATGTCATCTGAAAGGGGTTCAGATGGGGTGGGGGTGGGGGAGGGAATCCCTGCTTTAACTTCCATCAGCCAAGTGATCCAAGAATGTGAGAACAAAAGGAGCAATTTAGTTTTAAAATGAAAAACATCAAGCTAATCCAGGTGCACCTGAGCACATTCAATACAATCCAATACTTGACATGATATCAGCAAACCAACCTTTGTTTGAAAGCATATTCCTTCATTCGGTCAGGGATGTGATGTTCGGGTTATGAATGAGTTCATCACACCATAAAATCAATTCTCACAACAAGATGATTGTTAATCTGATGTAAAGCCAAAAACGACCAGTAGAGGGAACACCATGATTACAGAAGCCCTCTGCCCACATTAGATACATCTCACTACATTAAGACTTAATCACAAGAACATTTCCATTTGAACTTTAAGGACCAATTGAGAAAGTGAACTTCAGTCGCTTACCTTATTCTTTGAGACAGAGGTTGAGCTTTGGTGCTGTCGTCCAGAGGACTGGTCCGTGTTATCATTAGGGTCCGACACACTGGTCCTGAGGGAGGGAGAGAGGAGGCCATCCTCTCCTTCTTCCTCCTCTTCAGCCTCCTCCTCCTCTTCCCTCCCACTGTCTTCTGAATGTTCAAACTCAAACTCATCGCTGTCCTGGTCCATTTCCTCCTCGTCACCATTCTCCTCTTCCTCCGGCCGGTCGTCGTCTTCCTCTGAACGAAGTCCCGACCCGGCCTGCCCATCCCTTCCGGCGTTGTTATTATCCTCCTCCTCGTTCTCCTCCTCTTCGTCACGATGCCGTCTTCGCCGCCGCCGCTGCTCCTGCTCCCACATCCACTGGGCGCCCTTCTCGGCTCCGTTCACCTCGCTCCTCCGTCCTTCCTCCACTGGCTCGCCTCCGGAAGGCCATGGCTCCTCCTCTCCTTCCCTCGGCCGCTCTCGTCTGCCCTCTTCCTCCTCGCCCGGTTCTCTTCTCTGTTGTTGCGCCTCCTGCTCCTGCTCCTCCAGCACCTGGTTGACGTGCTCCACCTGGGGCTGGGGTGTGTGGCCGGAGGTGCTGTTACCTGCCCCCGGCCTCTGCTGCTGGGCCGCCCTGCTGCCGCTGCCCCCCGACAGCAGATCCTGGTTCATTTCCAAAAGCCAGCTTGCTACCTCCTGCACCTTCGCTAGGCTGTCTGAGGAGGACAAGGACTTGGCATTCTGAAAAAGAGATGGAGACAGAAAATGGTTAAAGTCACCATGAAATCAACATAAAAAGGCAATAAAAGGCATTTGTTTGGGATGGTTACACAAAACAAAAGAAACGCCTATTTCTCCTGTTTGTATCCAGAGCGTGCTGAAAGTGGGTAAGTCATTCTTTTATTCATGCCTGTGAAATAAAACAATAGACATTTGCATCTATGCTAGGAAAGATGCAATATGAGGATCCCTCAAACAATGGGCACACCTCTCCTGCTTGGCAGTTGATCATCTACACTAGGCTTGGCCTGGAAACCACAGCAACAGTATCACTTCAACACATGCAAACAAACAATGAGTTTCATTCAGTCATTCAAACTTTTACTCTGTTCCCTTTCAATTCTACTGTCTTCATTAAAAACTTTATTTTTAGTTAAATGCTACAATCTAGAATCTAATAATGCTAAAACATGCATGTTTGAGTACATGTACTGTAAAATAATACACACATATGAAATACCATTCAAAAGATTGGGGTCCAGATGACACATTAAATTGATCAAAGTGTCAGTAAAAAAAGAAAAGAATGTTACAAAATACTCCTTTGTCATAAAACTGCTGAGAAAAGTCTGTTCACTCAGCGGCCATATTTCAGGCATCCAAGACCAAGTCCTTTCTATTTGAATGGGGGAATCCTGAAATCTCAAAAACTGCTTGGCGAACTCACAATTAAATAACATTTCAAATCAGCAACAAAATCTGACATGAACTGTCCCATAAAATGTTTCTTATGCTCAAATAGCTCATTTTTCAGGTTAGATGAGCCAATGCGCAGTCCTAAGCACAAGTCTCTGATTTCTATGGAAACCAGAGCTTCTAGGCAGCTGCAGTGATGCAATGACTTTATCAATCAGCGATTGGCTCATTTACTTAGAAGGCGGGACGTATTCCGCCATTTTGCGGGTTGCAGTTTCTCCCATTCACAAGTAACAGGAGTGAACTGTCTTTCTATATCTATAGTCTTTGATTTTAAGCAGCCCAACTGTTTTCAACTGAGATAAGAAATGTTTGAGCACCAAATCAACATATTTGAATGATTTCTGAAGAATCATGTGACACTAATGAATAAATCGCATTTTACAACATATTGAAAACAATTAGCAATAATATTTCACAATATTACTGTTTAACTGTACTTTTCATTAAATAATTTTGGCAGCCTTGGTGAGCCTTTCTTCAACAAAAAAAAAAAAAAAAAAAAAAAAAAACTTAGACTTTAAACTTTATTTTATCTCAGTCAATTAGAATGTGTTTGGATAATTAATACAACAACTATGTGGAGGAAGATTACAGACCAATCACAGACCAAACAGACACCAAGTCTATACAAAAAGTCTTGTTTAACACAGATTCTATTCAATTCAAGAAGAATTTAGATAATAGAAACTCCAATGACTCCTACAACAGATCAAATACAATCACTGATGACCATAAATTACCAGCAGAGGGCATCAGTGCCAAATAAGTGCAGTTCATGTTACAAGGGTTTAGAATCCAGACATATACCACATGTCTGCAGCAGGATATACACAATAACATTGTGTTACAGTATGGATGGCTCACCAGTGTGAGTGAGTTTCTGGCTCTTTGGCAGAACTGTAATTTGCTCTGTACCGTGTTTTTGCTTTTGTTTTGCAGCATGTCGTTTTAGGTATACTGAAATAATAGCTGGGCAAGATTTTAAAAAATGGACCATAAGAGCAGGAAAAAAAATCCATATTAAACCGCCGCAGAAAGAGAAGCCAGCAAAATGGTAGATAACGGTACAAGTGAAAACAGGGATGAGCTGTGTAATCCAACCAGGAGTGTGAGAGCACGTGAGTTTGATAGAGACCTGATTAAGATAATGGAGTGCACAGATGGGCCTAGACGATAAGAGATGAGACTGACTGACTGCATGAATGTTGTTGTGTACGCAAATAAGATATTTAACAAGACCTCAGCACCATAAAGAGGGTATCTGTGACATTAAAACTAAATTCTCAGTGTTTATTTTTGTAACAAGTGGTCATATCCATAAATCATTACTATAAAAAGAGTCAAACTATAACTATAAAAGTTGAATTATTTTAAAGGTGCCCTAGAACTTTTTTTTTTTTTTTTTTTCACAAGATGTAATATAAGTCTAAGGTGTCCCCTGAATGTGTCTGAAGTTTCAGCTCAAAATACCCCATAGATTTTTTTTTTTAATTAATTTTTTTAAACTGCACATTTAATTTTGGGGCATCATTAAATATGCGCCGATTCAGGCTGTGGCCCCTTTAAATCCTCGCGCTCCCTGCCCCCCAAGCTCTCGACTATGAAACAGTGCATAAACAAAGTTCTCACAGCTAATATAACCCTCAAATGGATCTTTACAAAATGTTTGTCATGCATGCTGCATGCATGGGATCATGTGAGTATAGTATTTATTTGGATGTTTACATTTGATTCTGAATGAGTTTGAGGCTGTGCTCCGTGGCTAAAGCTAACATTACACACTGTTGCAGAGATTTATAAAGAATGAAGATGTGTTTATGCATTATACAGACTGCAAGTGTTTAATAATTAAAATGGCGACGGCTCTTGTCTCCGTGAATACAGTAAGAAACGATGGTAACTTTAACCACATTTAACAGTACATTAGCAACATGCTAACGAAACATTTAGAAAGACAATATCACTAAAAATATCATGATGTCATGGATCATGTCAGTTATTATTGCTCCATCTGCCATTTTTCGCTATTGTCCTTGCTTGCTTACCTAGTCTGATGATTCAGCTGTGCACAGATCCAGACGTCCTGCCCTTGTCTAATGCCTTGAACATGGGCTGGCATATGCAAATATTGGGGGCGTACATATTAATAAACCAACGGTCTTTTAAACAAATGAGATTTACATAAGGAGGAAAAAATAGTGTTTGAGACTCACTGTATGTCATTTCCATGTACTGAACTCTTGTTATTCAACTGTGCCAAGGTAAATTCAATTTTAAATTCTATGGCACCTTTAATTCTATGAGAATAGGGAAGTCCACCCCACAACTATAATGACAGCAACACAGACACGACATTGTTGAGTCACTTTCAGAATGTTTTATTCCGGCTGATGAACGCTAAAAACTTTGCCAGCCAATTAGAATCCATACAAGCGGCAGGCACCATAACTGCACCGTGCGCTTACAATAAAACAACGTTATTGTCTGTTGATGTGGATGCTAATATAGTCATAGTGCATTCTTAGTGCAAACAAGCCTTTATAGCATTTATTGCCCTCAGCAGTCTGTTGGCAAATTATGAGATTTTAAAAAAGAATACATAATAAATGCACAAAAAAAATTCTCACTGTACAGTATTGGTTCAAAAAAAGATTCATTCTTCCGGGAATCATACTGTTTGCACTGATCAATCAGTCATGTCAGGCACTAGTAAACATTAGCAAGAAATATTTAATATATTATCAGAATATATACTAACTCATGAATGATTGTCAATTTAGCAACATGTTTTTGAGTCCAGATGGTTTTATTACTGCACCTACCAGCAGGGGCTAACAGAACCATTCTAGCTTGCTAAACTTTGTCACAAGAATCCAGTAGTGCTATATTTTTCATCCATCAGATCTATGCATTTACTTCTCTCAGAGGTCTGAATTTGAGTCTAATCACAGCATATATATGAAGGCAGAGATCTCAGGGCAATTTAAAACTGTTTAAAGCATCTGATTAGATGAGCTTTTGATTACTGAATCATTTCCTTTATAACAGGGAAGATCAGAGCAGAATCAGCCAAGATTCAATTGGAAAATAATTATGTGGAGATGAACTTCAAATAGACATTTCAATTTCCCTTTCTATACAGAGGCTGAACAAGGTGAGCTCTATAAGAAAAAAAACCTGTCCATCCTCTGAGGATTAAACTGAAACTTAGTTAGTTTATCAACGTGCTAAAAAGCAATTACTTAGCAAAGTGTAGATGCATGCCAGTTCAAAACAAAGCGCCTGTGCCTGGTGAAGTGGGCTGTTCTGTGTCTTGAAGGTGCTGGGCTTCCTGTTAGTATTCATGTCCTGCATGCTGGTCTATTCGTGAAACTGCATTAGACACAGAACACAATTAGTGCTGTTAGACTGCACAACTGAACCAGTGTGCGATCAAGGGACAGTACTGCAATCTAACCGGCAACACGCACACACGATTACATTAAGCCTCATTTGCATTGAGGGCGAGACTGTTAAAGTGTATGAAAACTGCCTTAACAACAGTAATTTGGTTTAGTACGTTTCACACAGAAGGCTGCTCCCATCTCCTCTTGCCGTAGGTTTCTGCATTTTGAAGACAGATGAGTAAGTCTATGTTCTGTCATCAGTAGAGTGGGGTGCTGAAGGTCACTTAGAAATTCTAGATACAGACTGGTCGGCATCTTAGTAATAAATCATTATTAGAAAGATATTCCAGGGTCAATGACAGGATCCTCATTTTTGGCCAGATGGACGAAATCTAATTTATTTATTTATTTGTACTGAAAATGAAATTTGATGAACATGTTTTTAACAGCTGAATTAAAATAAATGTTAACATATTTCGGAGGGGGTGGAGGGAATAAAGTCAAAAATAAAATATAGAAATGTAGAAATTAGAGAAAAAGAAATTTTTCCAGCTAATGAACAATCAAAACATCCAGTCAGAACCCACTTAAAGGTGCCGTAGAACGTCTTTTTAAAAAATGTAATATAAGTCTAAGGCGTCCCCTGAATGTGTCTGTGAAGTTTCAGCTCAAAATACCCCATAGATTTTTTTTTTTACATTTTTTAACTGCCTATTTTGGGGCATCATTAAATATGAGCCGATTTAGGCTGCGGCCCCTTTAAATGCTCACGCTCTCCGCCCACGGAGCTCGCGCTTGCCTTAAACAGTGCATAAACAAAGTTTACACAGCTAATATAACCCTCAAAATGTCTAATCGCTTAAGTATGGTATTTATTTGGATGTTTACATTTGATTCTGAATGGAGTTTGAGGCTATGCTCCATGGCTAAAGCTAACATTACACACTGTTGGAGAAATTTATAAAGAATGAAGTTGTGTTTATGCATTATACAGACTGCAAGTGTTTAAAAATGAAAATAGCAACAATATCACTAAAAATATCATGATATCATAGATCATGTCAGTTATTATTGCTCCATCTGCCATTTTTCGCTATTGTTCTTGTTTGCGTACCTAGTCTGATGATTCAGCTGTGCACATCCAGATGTTCTGCCCTTGTCTAATGGCTTGAACATGAGCTGGCATATGCAAATATTGGGGGCGTACACCGACAGTCGGTGTTATGTTGAGATTCGCCTGTTCTTCGGAGGTCTTTTAAACAAATGAGATTTATATAAGAAGGAGGAAACAATGGAGTTTGAGACTCACTGTATGTCTTTTCCATGTACTGAACTCTTGTTATTCAACTATGCCGAGGTAAATTCAATTTTCAATTCGATGGCACCTTTAAGCTTGAGCATTTAAAGGGTTAGTTCACCCCAAAAAAAAAAAATTCTGTCATTAATTATGATACATATACATAAATACGCTCTCATGTCATTACACACCCATAAGACCTTTGTTCATCTTGGGAACAATTCAAGAGGGTTTTTTTTATCCTCCATTGAAAGCAACGAAATTACCATATTCAATGTCCAGAAAAGTAGTAAAAACTTCTTTATAATAGTCAACATGACTACAGTGGCTTTATTCAACAAATTCGTCTCTCCCCGTCTCTACTCTGCTATGCTATTTTCGTTGCAGCTTCCAGGTTCTACGTCCGAACGCTGGCTCGGTATTGGCTGACGCCTCTTCGCGTAAGCAGCACGAGGCATGCGTGTGATGCTGACACAGGAGCCAGCCAATAATGAGCTGACATTCAGGTGTAAACACGGAAACACAGCACTGCGGCAACTGCACAACAGATTGTCACGGAAGAGGAAAAATTGTTGAATAAAGTCGTTATTTTTGTTTTGTTTTTGTGCACAAAGTATTTTTGTCACTTCATTACATTAAGGTTGAATCACTGTAGTCATGTTGACTATTTTAAAAATGTTTTTACTACTTTTATGGACATTGAATGTGGTAATTTTGTTGCTTTCCATAGAAGATATAAAAACAAAAAACGGATTTCATCAAAATATCTTATTGTGTTCAGAAGGTGAACTAAGGTCTTACGGGTGTGGAACAGCATGAGGGTGAGTAATTAAAAGACAGAAATTTCATTTTTGGGTGAACTTTAAAGCATCAGTATAAAAGTTTATTAAAACCATATGAAACCAACATAAATAATATAAAGAGTTCATTTCTAAGAACTTGGTACATGTGTTTTGAACTAGGTTTTTAAAAGCTCTTTTTTCCCTTTCTTTACTGTTGACACTCTCATTTGTCATTGACCCTCAAATCACTTGAGAAAACATCTGAATGACTCAGGCTGGGTGTTTTCACCACCACAAAATAACCCAAGTTCCTGGTTTGAACTCAGTGGTAAGTGTAATCCAAGGGAACTAGAGAAAGACTTGAAGCAAACAAGTCTAACAAATTCATCAAATTCTTGCATCAAAAGCAAGCAAAATGGTTTCAAAACAAACCAACATTTACATGACTAATGAATACAGTACAGCTTATGCGATGACAGAGGGAAAACTCCAGAAGGTTTATAAAGTATTGCTTTCCAGACATACGCTCTGATATGGAAAAATGGAAGCATTGCCTTAAAGAGAAGCATTTGGCTTGGCTCCCAGGGAATGCGGCCAGGCTGGCGTAGGCGAGCAGTCTGATAAGGGAGTGAGGTGCATCATTTCTTTAGTTATTACCACTGTGTACACTTCTGCAGCAGGTCATTTATCTACATCTAAAGGGGCTGAGAGGAAGGTAAAGCCAAAATGGGTTTTGGCACATCCTCTCAGAGAAAATGTTTTAAAAGGAGGTGAAAGGGAGGAGGAGAGAGTAGCGGTATTATTGGTTTTACAATGTCATTTCCTACAAAGCTGCCCGACTGTCATCTCCTCTTGGACGCCTCAGTTACAGGAAACATTATGAATGAACAGGAAAAGAGAGGGTTATTTTTATTAACCTCGAAGGTATCTGGATGGGTCTTTATGATAAGAACCAAGCCAAATCACAGGAAAACACATCACCTGGTTTCACAAATCACTCATTCACCCAAAACTGTCCAATTCCTCTTGTTCCGTTAGCAGCAGAATAATTTGCAAAATGGGACAATCCCATTTGAAAGACGGAAACACACACACAAAAAAACAAACAAACAAACAAACAAACATAAATTTGGGTAAATATCTACAACCTGTGCTGGAAAACCTTATTAGAAGCATCATTCGGTATTTCTAAAGGGTTGTAGTTTAGTTACAGCAAGAATGGGGGAATCGGTTTGTTAGAGAAAAATGGTTTGTGGGAAAAGACAGTTTCTGTGACCTTGGTGGCCAGGCAGAACAGGCTGAAAAGACTATCCATCGACAGGCAATGAATAGCTGAACTGCCTGAGCATCATACTGGAAAACCTCAACATATCTCCTATGCAGAAACCAAACACATTTTGCTCTGTGCTACTGTAGTATGTTTATTAAGGAAGGAAGGAAGAGACTAACTGAAGGAAGTAGGAAGTAAGGAACAGTGATAGACTGAAATATGAGGTCAATTAATCGTATTATATTGAGGTGATGACCATGTCGATTAAGACTTGCCCTGCATCTGAATATGCAAACTTCCCTCATATAATGCAGGTGAAAAACTGTGTGAAATGTCCAAAATCATAGTATTCATAAAACAACAGGCGAAATACATGGATGACCTATTACTTCCGCCAAGATTCTGAAGCATGAAACCAATGGACTCTAGAAAGGAGTTGTGAACGGCACAGAAGCAAAGCAGTGACAAAATGACAGATGTAGTCTGTTCAGATTGCATTTATACTACACAACTTCACATCTCAGCAAATGTAGTATGCAATTCAGATGCATTTACCGGTCTTCTTTATCAGATTTGAATTCTACAAAGAGCCTGTGATAGAAGGCAAAATGTTTTCTTTTAATTTCTGCAAGTTTATATACATCTCTTTTGCTATCATTGAAATTTGTGCATTATTTATTCAGCATTATATTGGCTATCGGGCATCCTATATTGGATGGCAGGAAGTAGGAAAGGAGAAAGCAAGGAGGTGCATAAGCAAAACCAAACAAGGAAAAATGTGTTTCTTTATTGAAAGAAAAGATTTTAGATTTCTTTTGGTTCATTAAATACCAGCTGTCATCACTAGGATTTAACTAGCTTAAGCTAGTATTTCAAAATGTCAACTTAGTGCATCTGAAAACTAGTTTGTCATCTTTTATATTTATTTTTATTTGAACAACTAAAGCTTTTACAATCCAAAAATCTCATAAAGCTAATACCCGAGACCATTCCATATGCACAAACATGTTATTCTTTTGTCCATGTCCCCACCTCGCCTCCAGGCATCATAGAATGGAGAGGTAAAATCAGCTAAAGGACAGAGACACGGACAGGTGTAAATACAGCTCTACTGTGGTACAATGACTCAAGGCCCTGAAGGGAAAACAGTCCTCATTCATAAAAAGAGGACAAGGTCATTGAAAAAAGAGCTACTGGCTGGCAAAACGGTTAGATGGAGCAGTGATGTTGCTGCTTGGTGAGTTTAGTGATGATGGCAATACATACCATGACCATGTCAGTTATTGGTCAGTGATTTTTTAAAAATTATTATTATTTATTGATATCAGTTGATATTACATATTAGTGTTGTCAAAAGTACTGACCGCGATACCAAGTAGGTACTGAAATAAAAAAATAAAAAAATGATGCTTTTAGCGCTGTTGAGCGGATTCGTAAACACCTGATTGGCCTTTGTGTTCACGCACTCATCAGATATGTCTGTGATTGGCTACTAGTGGTTAAACGGATAGTTGTTGATCTGTGATCCGTACGGACCAAGCCCCACGGTCCGGCACGCATGTGATTCACAGATCAATTGCAAGTTTAACTGCAATAGAGTGAAAGGTTATCATTTGCATGTGTTTTGTCTTGCCATTTTACACATTAAATAGATATAAAACCATTCCAGCGCTAGAAGTGGCAAAAGAGGATTTAATTCAGTATCACACGCCACGCTGTTATCTGTGCGCAGACGCAAGGCTCGCACGCACAGAGAGAGAGAAAGGCGCGTTTCAGAGCTCGCAAACTCCAAATTGATTTCTCTTTCACGTCCTCAATGCACTTGGATGGACACATACACGTATTATGTCAGTCAAAATACCCCTCTCGGCAAGTATTCTCGTAAAAACATTCGGTTATGTCTTAATTGAACGAGGTTAGAATTCGGATGTGTATCTATTGGATGTGTGCATGCATGGGGTCTTACTCTTAAAGTGACAGCAACCTATAAATACCTGCTGTTGTCGGTCATGTAAATCAACAGCTTTAACAAAGAATAATCTATATTAAATTTATACAGTGAACAGTGTCATTTTACATTTAATTATTACATTTCTGTCTAGAAAATTAATACTACAGTTAGACCTTATACTTTATTTGTAACTTTATGTTGTATTTATCTATGCTTTTAATTGGTGTACAGTATTTGTTCTTTTTACAGTCTGTTCACTTGCCTTTAATAATGTATTAGTTAGGCTAGTAGTTTCTGCTGTGGTATCGGAGTAGTTAAAGTGGGCTAAGTAATAATTGCAAAGTTACCCTCCACCCCCCAATTAATTTTTTTTGTGTGCTGATCCGAAAAATTATCTGATCAGTGACATAAAGGTGCTGTAGAACGTGTTTTCAAAAGATGTAATATAATTCTAAGGTGTCCCCTGAATGTGTCTGTGAAGTTTCAGCTCAAAATACCCCATAGATTTTTTTTTATTCATTTTTTAACTGCCTATTTTGAGGCATCATTAAATATGCGCTGATTCAGGCTGCGGCCCCTTTAAATTCTCGTGCTCCCCGCCCCCGGAGCTCGCGCTTGCCTTAAACCGCATAAACAAAGTGCACACAGCTAATATAACCCTCAAAATGGATCTTTAAGTGTTCGTCACGCAGCATGTCTAATCGCGTAAGTATGGTATTTATTTGGATGTTTACATTTGATTCTGAATGAGTTTGAGGCTATGCTCCAAGGCTAAAGCTAACATTACACACTGTTGGAGAGATTTATAAAGAATGAAGATGGGTTTATGAATTATACAGACTGCAAGTGTTTAAAAAATGAAAATAACGACAGTCTTGTCTCCGTGAATACAGTAAGAAACGATGTTAACTTTAACCACAATTTAACAGTACATTAGCAACATGCTAACGAAACATTTAAAAAGACAATTTACAAATATCACTAAAAATATCATGATATCATGGATCATGTCAGTTATTATTGCTCCATCTGACATTTTTCGCTATTGTCCTTGCTTGCTTACCTAGTCTGATGATTTAGCCGTGCACAGATCCAGACGTCCTGCCCTTGTGTAATGCCTTGAACATGAGCTGGCATATGCAAATATTGGGGGCGTGCATATTAATGATCTCGACTGTTACGTAACAGTCTGTGTTATGTTGAGATTCGCCTGTTCTTCGGAGGTCTTTTAAACAAATGAGATTTATATAAGGAGGAGGAAACAATGGTGTTTGAAACTAACTGTATGTCATTACATACAGTACGGTCGGTACTTTTGACAACACTATTAGATATGAATCAGTCATTATTGTAAACTTTAATTTTGTTATTTCGCTTCCACATATTCAACTGCTTAGTGGATGCAACTGTATAGGACTGCTCCCTAAAACGTTAGTTGATGAGAAGAGGCTTAGTCAACCAAATTTTAATTAGTAGATTGGTCACAAAAAAAAAAAAAAAAAACTCCACAGGAAATTGTGAAGTCATGCAGTCCATAAGTAATTAAAGTAACATCATAAATGTCCATAAATAGTCCAGTGACGTAGGACTGCATGTGATTTTCCAGTTCCCGCTGGATTTCGTCCTCCGCATATAAGCTTAATAAAGCCTGAACCTCATCGTCAGTCCATCAGTAAACTCCATTGTTGAATCAAATAGCAAACCACTCTTACTGTACGCACCGCAACAGACTTCAACGATGTTGAAATAAAATCCTGCGTGGAGTCAACCAATCAAAATGTTGCGTGAACTCAACCAATCAGCATGTTCAGCACCCAAGTCCCACCCCCGAAAATTCCGGAACTTTGAAAAAGTACTACCTAGCGAGCAGGTACTTTCTGAGGAGGATTTTTTTTACCTGGAACTTCATTTAGACCCTGGTTCCTGCGGTCGAAACACACCGAGTACTACCCCAAAGTTCCTAGTTCCTGAGTAAAGTTCCTGTGGTGGAAACGCAGCTTTACTTTCTAGGTAATTTTAGGTGTCCCAAGAGCAATGTTTTCATAGTCAGCAGAAAAACCTCTCTTAGATACACAAAGAAAGTGTTAAGTACATAGGATGCCATTCACAGCAACAAAGGAATTCAGTGCAATAAATTTGTGTCCCACAGGCAATGTGTGCAGATCATGTTAACGTGTCTGTCAGGCTCAGGCTGGTATTAAAAATGAACTGCCAGCTCCTGCAATTTTAATTTGTAAATCATGAAGAGAAAGCAAACACTTCTCAGGATTTACCAGTATCTTCAGCAATAATAAATTTTCCCAAAAAAAAAAAAAAAAAAAAAATCTTATTATTATTAATAAAAATTACATTTTTTCTATCTAATAACCAACATACCAAAAATTAACTGATGTAATCGCTGCAGATGCAGCTTCTATCCAAGCAAAAGGGTTGTCAAAAAATTCTGTCTGTGAGCAGGTTTGTTTAAATGAGCAGAGTGATCATAATTAAAAATGGCCCCCTGATAAGTTTTTGGTTTATTTCAGCAACACTTTAGCTTGCATTCAAATTTAATAGTTAGAATCACAAGAACATAAATTGATTTGGAATTAATGTTTGTGATTAATCTTGTGTTAACTAAGCTGGTTTGTGGGCCATGGACCAGTAGAGCAATCAGAGACAGAGGCTCCACATTGCTGACCATCATTCAAATTCACACCAGTTTAGGACCCCTATGAGAATGCAAAAGATCAAGTGAAAAGATATGCTATTTGACATTATATTTCACTTATATTTCATTACATGTTTTCTTTTTGTACTATCAATTATTTTTCGCAGCCAATATTTTTGGAGAAGGCACAGCCTCCCATGCCTCCTTCCAAAATTCCACTGGTAATGAGCAGATAAAAGATAAAAACTTGAGAGATTTGAAACAGTGCTCCTGTCTCCAAATCAATTCACTGTTCAGCTAAGACATGCGCTCTAACGAAAAATTCAGACTGACCCATACAACCTTTGAGCAGTCAACGCAAATATTTACAACTGCCTTTCACTTTAAAAACAAGCAAGCTGAACCTACTCAGCAAGCGAATAATAATTAATCATATGTGCTTAAAACATTAATATTACCTAAGGATCTGAAACTATCCCAGACAGCCTTGAGTGTTCAGCCGAGTGCAACGTCACCAGTTGTCTCACCTACATGCAGCTCATTTATTGACTCAAGCATTACTTTCAACATTTTTGCAGAGGCTTAAAAAAAAAAAGGGCCGTGGTATTGACTAAAAGCTTGCGCCAGTCACTTAGCCAAAGAGCCTGTGTCTAGAAGCCTGTGAGCCTGTGTCTTTTTTGTATTTAAGTACTTAGGCAATATGTGCCCAGCCAGCAACCATGTGCTGTTGTGGATGCGTCTGCATGGCTTTGGCAGACCATTGCACCAAGCTCTGATATCCCTGAACAAAAGACACAGATGTGCAGTTGAAGTACTGCAAAGGGCTACTCTATGCTGGCTCTGTCAGGATTGAAACACAAGCCTTAGTACCATTGATAATCCAGAGTACCTCTCCAAAAGAACAGGCAGACAGCCAAGCAGACAGAAATCGGTTTCACAGAACATGCTGGCATTGAATCAACTCTATAGTTACAAGGATTTTCATAGAACTATTCTACTTTGCATTCACTGATGGTGGTGGAAATAAATGAGACATAGATGGGGAGAACATAAACCAGTGGAAATCATGTGGTCACAAAAAAAAAAAAAAAAAGCACCAGACTACAAGCATCAGAGTCATTAAATATCCCATGAAACCAAAATTGGAGTTGTGGCTTTTAGCCCATCTTAGCAATCAAGCCATCTAAATGTTACTGTACTTCAAAAAGTTTATTAAAATTCACTTTTAGCAGATACTTAAAACGTACAGCCCTTCTCTTCTGGGAAAACTGACCAAACATTTGTATGACTTATCCTGCACTAGACAGATTTTCATCCAATCAAACGGCATTTAACTACAGTACGTTTGGTCCATTTCCCAGAATAAAAAGACTAAAACTACATAAGTGAATTCTGTCAACGTTTAGGAGTGCACTAGGATACAGATGGCTTTACGAAATTTCTTTAGACTTAAATTATTTAAAGTCCACATGTTTAAAAGAAACACTTGTCAAATTTGAAACTCAAACATGAAAGAACATGGAGAATTGAGAGAAAAATTCTTGGTAAATAGAACATTTGAAAGGATAGTTCACCTAAACCTGTAAGACTTTTGTTTATGTTCAAAACACAAACCAAGTCATCTGAGGAGACACGATTGGTTTATATTATGAACAGATTTATTATACACAAACATTGATGAACACACAATCATAGACACCTGAAATATGGCAAATGGAAGCTCGAACGTGTTCGCTTGATGTACAAGTGCCAATAAGGTTTGTTTGATATGGTACACTATATATGAATGTGAAATCTATTAAGGTTCATTAACCCTTAAATGCATACCTCGGAGTCTTTATCGACACGGAATGTCATTCACTGCCCTCCTACTCATTCATTTTTTAAAGGTGCCCTAGAACTTTTTTTTTTAAAAGATGTAATATAAGTCTAAGGTGTCCCCTGAATGTGTCTGTGAAGTTTCAGCTCAAAATACCCCATAGATTTTTTTTTAATTCATTTTTTAACTGCCTATTTTGGGGCATAATTGGAAATGAGCCGATTCAGGATGTGTGGCCCTTTAAATCCCGTGCTCCACGCCCCAAGAGCTCGCGCTTGCCTTAAACAACAAAAAAAAAGTTCAAACAGCTAATATAACCCTCAAAATGGATCTTTACAAATTGTTCGTCATGCAGCATGTCTAATCGCGTAAGTACAGTGTGTTTATTTTGATGTTTACATTGATTCTGAATGAGTTTGAGGCTATGCTCCATGGCTAACGGCTAATGCTACACTGTTGGAGAGATTTATAAAGAATGAAGATGTGTTTATGAATTATACAGACTGCAAGTGTTTAATAATGAAAATAGCGACGGCTCGTCTCCGTGAATACAGTAAGAAACGATGGTAACTTTAACTAGGGATGCACCGATCTGATCGGTATCGGCTCCGATACTGCCATTTTTGCCGGATCGGGTATCGGCCGGACGGGACCGATCCAAATCCGATACTGTGCGTGTACTATTCTGTGATTGTTAGGCTCCACAAAATGCACAAAAACATTAAAAAGCACCATAAAATTTCTGTGCACTATATTCCAAGTGTTCTAAAGCTATTCCATAGTTTAATTTGAGGTACAGATAAATATTTTAGTTGTTAAAGTTCACGTAAATGCCTCCCTCCGCTGCGGCTGTCAGTCATTCTCCATTCAGCATTCAGACTGCATGTCACGTTCGGTTATGACAGTCAACACAATGAAACTCTCTCCAAGATGAATCAATGTTTCTATTATTATACTTAAATCAAGATACCGGTAATACAATACCCATCAATATATCTTAACTTTGTGCTTTGAACTTTTCACTGCGGAGCGCTGCGACTCCATGATGCTTCAAGCGCATCATTCTGCACACGGGATGCGCATAAGCGCTTTGTGCGGCTCTGTATGGGAGCCGTTCATATTATGATACTTTTGCGCAATGAAAGATTGTTCAATAGCATTTTTTTTTTGTTCTGTCCTATCTATCACATGTTGCTGCATCATTTTAATTTTTATATTTTAATTATAAGACATTTAATAGCTTCTGATTTCATCCACATTTTCATATGTATTCACAAACTTATAGGATAAACAAATAGGCCTAGGCAGGCTATGCATTTATTTATAGTATGAAAAGAAAGTATTATGAAAAGAAAGTATTATGAAAAAAAAGTTCGTCTGCGTCACTTTCAGTTTTCATCTTTCATCTCATCTCAACACTTTTTTGAGGATCGTGAGTGAACGCGATCATCTCTTCTTTACTACTTTACAGAAGGAAATAAACATGAATGAAAATCAAAAAATATGTTGAAAGTTGCAGTAGCTTACTGAAATCTGTATCACGTCAGTTCAATCAGTGTTGTAAACAATGTCACGTTGGAAAAGCTATTCATTGACCATAAACTTATAGTCAGCAGCAAGAAAAATAAAACAAACTATTTAAAACAAAACGGATTAGAAACTTTAATTATGTAAGCATAAGTATTATAATATAATAAAATGGACAAACTGGGTGTGTGTAATCAAAGGCATCGTTTTCATTTTGTTCTGGAGACTGAACTCGCGCTCTGCTACCACACTGGAGCGCGCTCGCCACCTACTGGACAGGGGTGGGAATTACAGTTGCAAGTTACATCAGCCTCAGTAATCTGTCAAAATGACGGACAGGCTGCAGATTTTTTCCGTCACTGCTAAAAAAAAAATTCCAACAATGACGGAAAATTCTCGGTTAACCCGACCTTTGAGATTATATATTATATACATGCCACACTACCGCCGGTGACACTCCACGACCGCGGTGGCGCGGTTGTCATGCCGACCGTCACAGCCCTAAGTGAGGCATACAGTTTATTAGGTAATTTAGCGCTTTTCTTATTACTTGAAGATCGAATCGGATCGATATCGGCCGATACTGAATCCCAGGTATCGGGATCGGTATCGGAAGTGAAAAAGGCGGATCGGTGCATCCCTAACTTTAACCACATTTAACAGTACATTAGCAACATGCTAACGAAACATTTAGAAAGACAATTTACAAATATCACTAAAAATATCATGATATCATGTCAGTTATTATTGCTCCATCTGCCATTTTTTGCTATTGTCCTTGCTTGCTTACCTAGTCTGTTGATTCATCTGTGCACATCAAGACGTTCTGCCCTTGTCTAATGCCTTTCATCCAGACATTAATACTGGCTGCCCTTGTGTAATGCCTCAATCATGGGCTGGCATATGCAAATATTGGGGGCATACACCCTGACTGTTATGTAACAGTTGATATTATGTTGAGATTCGCCTGTTCTTCTGAGGTCTTTTAAACAAATGTGATTTATATAAGGAGGAGGAAACAATGGAGTTTGAGACTCACTGTATGTCTTTTCCATGTACTGAACTCTTGTTATTTAACTATGCCGAGGTAAATTCAATTTTTGAATCTAGGGCACCTTTAAAAGTTAGACATCAACCTTTTTAGTATTCCTCAATCAATTAATTATAAACAATAAGGGGAAAAAAAATAAAATATTATAATAGAATGCCCGTTTTCCCATTCATTATTGGTAAAAATTGTTATTGGTCGCTAACGACCCGAGGTGTGTATCAGTGTATGTATATTTTTTTCTGCACAACAATAATTGACTCTTTGATGACAGAATAAGTGCAATTCACCTTTATTGCATAATGTGGCAATATCTGATACACAATGATGAAGATGTTTCATTCAGACAGAAAATGAAAGAATAGGAAGTATCATTAGCAAAATATTAAATGGCTCAGTGATTTACTGCAGAACAAGTACTGTACGCAATCAAATATGACTGTCACTATCACTTGATGGTGGATCTGGTGAAGCTATCAGCGATCAAAGTATTGATTTTGAAGATGTCGAAAATGATAGTTTTGAGAATATGTTTGAGATCGCAAATGGACTCGTTCACAATCTCAAACATGTTCATTTGCTGATACTGGGAAATGAGCTCTGACGAGGACAGTGATGAAGGCATAAAACATCTGCTCAAACTGAACTCTTCCAAGTTCCAAAAGGTAACAAAATATGCTTTATTTCAGTTCTTTTGTAATTGTTATTCTAATATCAGAGGAGTTTTATATTATCGCGACAGGTAGAGATCCATCCGTGTTAGATATAGATCGCTAAAGACCCGAATATGCAAGAATGATTGGCGAAACTTTTGTGCATTTAAGGGTTAAAAATATCTACATTTTTGTTTCGAAGATAAACAAAAAAGTTGTATGGGTTTGACTTAACATGATGGTGAGTAAATGATGACAATTTTAAATTTTGGATGAACCCTTTAAGTACTTCCATGTGGTGAATGTGTGGCATTAGAGCTGCACGATAATGGTTAAACTGATAATCACGATTATTTTGCTCAAAATTATAAATCACGATTATTAATCACGATTATTCTTTCAAAAAGAGAAATGTAGTAATGGCCATTTTGCACGTTCTTTACCAACCTACACTTCACCCAGAAGGCCTATAGGTGGCACACCGACTTAATTTAACCAACTATGATAACTTCGTTAGATGGTAAATCAATACAAAACACATGGTTTTGATGAGCGCTTTGTGATCTGTATTCACATTTGTAAAGCAAAGAACGATGCTCTTTGATATGTATAAAATGTCCTGGCTAGGGACATTCTAAAATGCTTAACAAGAAAAACGCTTAACGTGGCTTAATGTACTAAGACAGTAATATTAAGACCAAACTCCGTACACATCATAATAAACCATACGGTACAGCAAAGCAGATGAGCCCAGAATATGAACGCAATTCGTTTAATTGCACGTTAAGTGTTTTCCTCCCATAGAAAACCGTTAAAGAAAAAGCCTAATGTCACTTAATCAATGTAGCCTATTAAGTAATATTAAAAGATCAAATTCTGCACAAACCAATTTTTCTGTATTGTATGCTTTATTAGTATAGTGTTTACTGAGTTTGATCTTTTAATGTCACCGTCTTAGCACATTAGGACACGTTAAGCTTTTTCACGTTAAGCGTTTTCATGTTAAGCATTTTAGAACGTCCCAGTTTTTATATATTATTTTCAACTTATTAACATTATGAAAACTGGTAAAAACTTTAGAAACTTCAAAAGATAAAGCGGCAAAACTCCAATATTATTTCCAATAATTCCAAATTATGTTAATTTTCCTGACTAAATTGGTGAAAACAAAGGTTGCAAAAGTAAGAAAAACAGTAAGGTGGAGATCCGCGTTACTTTTGTTGAAATTCATTGCTGAAGGTTTGATCATGGCAGATTTAAATCACACAGTACAAGTGGCTTGTGAAGAAACAAAGACTGGCTGTATGACACTTTCATTGAAGCAGAATTTCGCTGTGGAGATCACTAAACTCCAGCGCACCTTTGTTTTCAGATCATCAGCGCTTCTTCCACATTTGGAGGAAGCACGTGCACAGAGTTGCCAGATTGCACAGATTAAGTAAAACACCGGGAAGAAAGTATATCCTTTTAGGGGAAAAGCTCTATTTGGGGGACTTAAGCTCTTTGCATCTGGCAACCACAAACATATCCCAAAGGACAAACATTTTCAGGATAAATAATGACTCCAGCGCACACATAAAGCTTGCTACAAGTGAAACCGGCAAACATTGCAAGAACTTTTTTGAAATCAGAATCTTATCTATCTTTATCTCTTCCGATCTCAGTCTTCTCATATTATGAGAAAGGAACACAAGTTTGTCCACATTGTCAGGGAGAAGTAAGCTCAGTGTCTTGCTTTCAATGAAGCCGGTCTTTCAGAAGATGTGCTCCGATGGAGTGGAGGTGGAAGTTAAACATGTCGTACAGTAAGTGAGGTACTAATTTAGCTACCACAATTTGCATGAACACTTGGACATGCACCTAATATTAACACACATTTATCTAGGTTAAAGGGTTAGTTCACCCAAAAATTAAAATATCATTAATTACTCACCCTCATGTCATTCCACACCTATAAGACCTTTGTTCATCTTCAGAACACAAATTAAGATATTTTTGATCAAATCCGATGGTTCAGTGAGGCCTCCATAGACAGCAATAACACTCCCTTTTTCAATGCCCAGAAAGCTACTAAAAACGTATTTAAAAAGTTCATGTTACTACAGTGTTTCAACCTTAATATTATAAAGCGACAAGAATACTTTTTGTGTGCCAAAAATAACAAAATAGCGACTTTATTCCACAATATCCAGTGAAGGACGATTTCAAAACACTGCTTCATGAAGCTTCGAATCTTTATCATTTGTTTTGAATCAGTAGATTCGGAGCACGTATCAAACTGCCAAAGTCACGTGAACTATTAAAGTTTCAAAACAATTATGACGTAACGAAGCCTCGTTTACTGAAATCATGTGATTTTGGCACTCTGAACCACTGATTCAAACAAATAATTCGTAAAGATTCTAAGCTTCCTGAAGCAGTGTTTTGAAATCGCCCTTCACTGGATATTGTGGAATAAAGTCGCTATTTTGTTATTTTTGGCACACAAAAAGTATTCTCGTCACTTTATAATATTAAGGTTGAAACATTGTAGTAACATGAACTCTTTTAAATATGTTTTTAGTAGCTTTCTGGGCATTGAAAATGGGAGTGTTATTGCTGTCTATGGAGGCCTCACTGAACCATCGGATTTGATCAAAAATATCTTCATTTGTGTTCCGAAGATGAACGAAGGTCTTACGGATGTGGGACGACATTATAAATGTAATAAAAGTAAAAGTAATAAATGACAATTTTAATTTTTGGGTGAACGAACTCTTTAATGTTAGAGCAAGTGGCCATGTAAAGTGGCTAATATTAGTCGACATGTTTTAAATAAGTCAAGTTTGAGGTTGCATGCCACCTTTTGGGGTCATTCTTTACCCTCTCAAAATGTTCCCACACTTTGGATTTTCTGCCTGACATATTACTGCATGGACCATCCACGTTAACAGTCACTGCATTACGTCACCAATTACTGTAGAGTTTTTTTGTTTTTGTTTTTTTTCTGCGACTAACCGACTGATTAAAATTTAGTCGACTATTGGGGGCAGCCCTAGTATATTGTTTGGAGAAACAAATTAGCCTAATTTTTCATGAACATGACACATTGTTTATTCTTTGTGTGAGAAAAACATGCAAACCCAGTCAAAAAAGGTCTGAATGACAGAAGTGACAGTAAAAGCTCACCAAATTTAGCTATCAAATTAGCCTAGTGTCACAATGACAACTCGCAAGACTCAAGAGTCTGAATAAAACTTCCTGCCAGCTAAGCAATTAGTTTTATCATGTCGTACTGTGTTAATGTGTAATATTAAAGAGGATGCTAATCTATGTAATTATACTTCTGCAGCAGTCATAGGGCGCAATAGCAGAGTCTAGGATGCATTCAGTCTGGTAACTCTATAAATACAAGACTAATGTCTCCTTTGTGCCCTTGAGTCTACGTTTCATTGAGGAAGGTATTAATCAATACCAGAGCCATGAAAGGATTCGGTCCGGTTTGAAAAGAGGTAACCCAACCCTTCAAGACAAGGCTTACCCAGGATGAGGGAGAATCGTCTCACTCAGAGAGAGAAAACCACTACCTGCCTACATAGCAATCAGAAAGCCACAGAGAGGAAGGCAAATAGCATGAAAGCAAATCGTCCTTTTCAGCTTTCGAATCAGCGTAGCATAGACCACTCCTTTATCTGCAGTTTTTGTGATAAAGAAGAATAGGGCACTAAATGTGATATATGCTGCCAATGCTTAAAATCTGCAAGCACTCTACACTTCTAAAAAGTTTGTTTCTTTAATAATAAATGATGTTGGATCAATTGTCTAAAAGTGGCAACTGTGCCTATTGTGGAGGAGACACCAAATAACTGTCATAATATGTTAATCTTGCAATATACTCTATTTCCCATTCTCTCAACACAAAAGGTTATATAAGGCAAGCCAAAAAAAAATAAAATAATGTCCCTTCATAGCATTATCTAATTTGCTGGGGCATAAATATTTTCCCATGATGCACTAGAATCGATCTTGTGCAAAGTGAGCATCTCAGAGCCAGAGCTTTTTCAAATCCAGGGCTTTTCAAGACTGTCAGTACTGCTCAACAATCAGAACAGGCCATGTTGTCTATGGGCCACATATGAGGGTCCATGACCTCATACGCCACTCTTCTCTATTGCGAGTAAATTGTTCTGTTCAAAACTCTACAAAAGCAGAGAGCAAAAAAATCAGCTGCAGACAGCCTTTAACAGATGTCCATTAAGAATGCATGTCAGTTCAAAGACAGCTCTACGGTTGTCAAGGTAGCAGGACAGCCATTAAATCACCTGGTTCCATTACAAAATCAATTACTGCAGTGCGCTTGCATGGACTCCCTAGTCCCTCTAATGGCCAAATAACAATGGAGACACTACTGCAAGGTCAGTCCTGCTGTGCTGATCCAGACAGACTGAAATCTTCATCAAGAGACTGCTAACAGCTCCTTTCACAGAAAACAACTCTGTGACACTACTAGTTGAAAATACAAATGGATTCATACCATTATTTATAAAACTTTAAGATTGTGCATCATGGTGGTCTTCTTGACCGTAGTCTGGGTTGACTAATGAAAATAAGGCTGAAAATGATAAACGTATGGTCTGTTCAGACAGTGGAACTGAAGGTCTAATATCCGATTGTCTAAGGTCACCTTAAATTCTCTCAACACTTTGTGTCCACTAGAAAGTTTTTGGAATTACTCATTTCCTTTTTTTTCTCCATCACTTGAACTATCAACACCAAAGTAAAAAACCGTACAAGCTATTTAACAGACAAGTACATTTATCCTTCATAGCCTGATTTTCATCAAAAAAGGCATCTACTCTATCCATAACTTTTGCAACTAGTCTACAACAAGATGCACACTATAAATAAAAAGATGTGTAGAAACCAAGGATTCTTGCTGCAAATGCAAACATTTCTGCTACAAAACTACAAGTTTTGGTTTCAGCTGGAGGTTACCTTGTGCTGAGGTGGGCAGCCAGTAGCCAGGCGCTGCAGGTGCTCAGAAGTGTGGCTGCAGGATAGCAGGTCTGAGCAACAAGCAGAGCGGCCCAGCCTCTTCATCAGTGATGAGATGATGCTGCAGCCACAGCCGCACATTGACTTGCTCATCAGAAACCAAAAAAAAAAAAAAAAACGTTGAAAGAGAAGACTGATAACTCAAGCCCTGGTGGAAGAGAGGTTCTCAGCAGTCGACCACCTTCACTTTGAAGGAGCGTGCCGTCAGATTAAGTGACAGACTGGGAGCAGAGTTTGAGTCACAAGTGGTTGCGTCAAAAGAGCGTTCAGCAATCCCAGGAAGAAAACTGCCATGGAAAGTAGTTTTGCCAGAGTCAAGGAAGTCTACAGCCTCTCACCTGATTTCTAGAAAGAGTCCATGGGACATCTGAACAGTCGAGAAGACTACCCTGTGAGAGTTCACCTAAGGACACAGTTGTTCATATCAAGTCTTCTTCCCATCAGTCTTTAGTTGTTCGGTGTGGGGAAGATACCTGTAGAGCTCCTGCAAGTGTCCATGCCTGTAACAGAGCCTGAAGATGCAGTTGTTCCCACAGGTGGGTGATGATCCTCAGATGGCTTCGGAACAGGTAGTCAGAGAGTACCGCTCTCAAACAGGCCAAGCTTACCCTCCCTGCACTTCCCTCAGCTGCTTGTGATGAAGCTGCATCTCTTCCTTCTCTCTCCCACCCCCTCCCTCCCTCGTTCTGACACAGTCCGCTCTTCCGAGCATCTCGATGAACAGCAGCTCTGGAAGCCCCTCCCTCCGGCTCTCCTCCTCTTGCTTATCTCGGCAGCCGGACTGCCTCCAGTTACAAATCAGCATCTGATGCATCTGGATTTGTAGTTTAACACTGTTATAGTGTGTTCAGAATAGCATGGTACTTTCTACAGTATGCAGAATTTGTACTGTGCACAGTGTAACTTGACCAACTACATTTGCTAATGTGCAGTATACCATCAAGCATAACCATTGCAGAATATTATATCCAACAATGAAATAATAATTTCATTCTCCAATGTCCTTGACTTTTCATTTTCAGTCTGATGAATGGACTGGAAGCATTGCATAACTTCTTTCATGACTCATTTGAGTGGACAGCCAAAAATTATTTTAAACACAAAAACTGGATTAGACGTGAAAGAGCATTTATGTTGAAATATCTGAAAGGCATTCTCTGAGTCAAACATGCAAAATGTTATGTGACAGAACAGTTTGCCATTTAAAACATTTAGTGTTTCAGTTTCAGAGTTTATTTTTTAAAAAAACTGATTAAAGCATACAATACATATAATATGCGGTACGCAAGGTTCTCATTCCAAATATGGCCACAATTTTGTTATAATGCAGTTACAACTACCCTTCTTATTAGGGCTGGGACAATAAATCATTGCATCGTGAATCGTGAAATGATTCTGGATCAATTCTGAGATTTTCTGAATGAATTGTGAATTCGTGATTCTCTTTCAAAGTGATTCTGAGCTTAGTCTTGAACAGCAGATGGCACAGCGTGCTTTAGAAACAGCCGTACTTGAACCTGATACAAGTTCAACCTTCTATAAAATCATCATTTATAAAGTTTGAAAAGGTTGAAGCGAATTACAACGGTGTTTGAGGTGGCCTGTTTACATTAATCTCGTGTGATAAAAGCATTCTGAGATGCAAGTACATAGCTGAACGCACAAGCACTCTTCTTTATGTGCATTTGAGTATGCGGTTAAAAACTAGCATAGAGCACCATCTGCTGTTAAAAACTAAGCTCAGAATCGATTCAAGAGAGAATAGTGATGCATTCAGAAAATCTCAGAATCTATCCAAGAATCAAGATGAATCGATTTATTGTCCTAGACCTACTTCTTTTTGACGCAATGTCTTTAATCATCTCAATCACCTACTATAGATGGGGTTATGAAAGAGGACTATTACACATATAAATGACATATGTTGGTAAGAAATGACTTTAATTAATTACAAATAAAATTACTGCAAAAGGTTAATTAAAAATATCAACCAACATTTTGCTGGCTGGAGGCATAATTATTCAGTCAATTTTGAAACTGGGGAAGAAATAATGCAAATAAAGGTGATGAAAGGCTGTGGGCAAAACTAAATGGAGGCAATTCTGCCTGAGCAAACCATCTTTAACCTAAACGCATCATGACAGTCCGTCTCCATCCTAACCTTATCTCTCAAAGTGTTGAGCTCCCTCACCTAATCTAACGCATCCAACTTGATTAGCGAACAGACTGGGCTCCCTTGGGCCTTGTGGGAGATATGCAAATTGTCTGACTCATCAGCAAATAATATGACGGATGATAAAGAGATTCAACTGAAGGGATAACACCATTGGCTGATGGAATGGAGGGGGAAGATATTGCAAGGTGCAGTGGTGTCTCAGAGGTGGGCAAAACATGAAGCTCCAGGCAACCAGCCAGAAAACTATAAATAGACAAGCCTAATCAGGACGAATCACATTTCATCATAACCAATATCAAAAAGGGCGCATGCCTCACAGGTAAACGTGATGGGATCAAACGGTTAAGACCCTAAAGATTCAAACAGAGCCAGTCTTGGATTGTGAGAACGAACACAGCAGCTTTATTTTGTAAAGTGACCCAACAGACTCATGAAATTTGACTGCCACCTTAGACAAGTCTGTACTTGTTCTGTAGGGAAACGTGTTGAATCGAGATTCCATTTTTCAGTCTACACCAGCTGCTTCCATGATAAGATGCGGACACAGCAAGAGACTGTCTTTTGGATCAGTATTCAGGATGTCAGGTGCAATCAGCCAAGCGTGTGAAGGACATGCATGGAGGTCTACGGCTCCACCAGCCTGGAAATGAACTGCAGTTATCACTTCAAGGTGCAAACAACTTCCACAGCGCATTTCACATTCAGGTGTGATTTTTTTTTTTTTTTTTTTTTTTTTTTTTTTAAGAAACTGAAAGCTTGGTGTTAATGGTTTGGGACAAATTAGTTGTCACTTTATTGCACTGCACTTATGAATAGGCCTTGAGACGCATTCTATTATCACCCATTTCAACTTCTTTCTAACACCTGTTACACCTGCTTGCTTACTTCACCAAAATTGGGTTTTGAAGTAAAACTCCTCACTGACAGAAACATGGGGCTTCACTATAAGAAGTCTTGACATTGTGATTCATTACACTCAGTGTATTCTCTGTGGAATCTTTAGTCCTGTTGCCAGAGTAAATGGACCAAATCAACAAAGCCCAGAAACACAGACAGAAACTCATTCATTCTCCCAACCATGACACAATCAGAGATAAAACAAAAAGAGAAAAAGTCTCAACAGTGGGGCTTCATCTGGCTGGCATAATGGTATCAAAGACGTGCAGCATCCTGCACATTTTTTTATAGGACAATGCAATAATCTCAAGACTCTCCTATGAAAACAGATGTAGCATTTTAAATGAGAAAGCAACATTTAAAATGAGCTCTAAGGGTTCAATAAAAGTTAAGCTGTAACAACAGAATCTCTAACACGCTGTCGATTGCCACAGAAAATAATTTAGACTTCTAATGCACTTAAAATTGAAGTAATTTAAAGTGTTTAAAAGCCGAAATGTGCAGCTTACATTTTGATTAAAGCATTTACATTAATACTTCAATACAAAAATGTGTTATTTGAGCTGTTAAGATGTTCAAAATTGTTTTTTAAGTGGTTTTTAAAGGATGGATGTCATACATTACCAATGCAATTCCCGTAGCTGGAGTTTTCTCCGTGTGAACAGTAATGGATAGTTATGACAAGTCCAACTTTAGTTCCCTTGAAACTACAATTATTATGCACAAGTTACCACGTTAATCTTACATGGTCATAAGAGTTAAAAGACTGGATTTAACCTTGCAAAGTTAGTCAATTCTATTCTCATGTTGAAACAATGTTTAAGATTACTCCTCTGATCAGTCGATCTTAGTGTTTACATTTCTTATACATTTAATATTTGTATTTTTAAACAAACCGACAATATCTGAATAACATGTCTTGTGTGCAGAAGTCATGACTGCCTGACAATAATTCACTATAGAGGCCATTATGTCATGCTTCGATGGCTGGGCAAGTGTTCATTCATTAGAATAGCAGTATACAGTATGTGTGACCATCTCAAATATGATCAAACAGCAAATTTAAAGTGCATGAAACAAAAATTCATTAAAATCCAAACAAAATCATTTAGTCATCTTAACCCCGCCCTTGCAAGTTTATGTTCATCTGCCTCCACTTTTGAGTGCAATGCCCACATCTTAAAATCCAATCAAGAACATTCCCCAACCTGCATTTTTTTTTTCTTTTATGATAATCCATTACACTCAGATGTATATCAACATGGAAGAAAATATCTGTCACGACATCGATTTCATCGCAACTTAAAAAAAAAAAAAAAAAAGGTGACTCTTTGAGTTCCAGATTAACAGTTTACATTGGTGTTGGCCAATAGTTTGCCTGCAGAATGACTGGGAAAAGAGGTAAAAGATCATGCTGTTTTCTATGTACATTATTTATGAATATTGCTTTTCACTGTGTCAGCTCCCTGCTTTCACATCGATCCGGTGCAATCCAAGGTCTAAGAGTGTGGATTTCACTGAGAGACAGAGAGGGAAAGGAAGAGACATTCAGATTACTCTATAAACATGTAATAGGAAGGTGAAAGGGGTTTGATAACAGGATGGAATATGAAAGTTAGTTGAAAAAGCAAATGGGACCAATAAAATAAAATGATCTAGAATAAAATACTACTTGATTTTTACACTTCCTGGTGAAAATTTGATTAGTGCTTGCCTATGCAAAAAATAGATCACCACAATATAAAAAGGACATGGATTTTTTATTTTATTATGTTCCTTGAGGTTCATTAGGTTGTTAAATTTTTTAATTTTAAGGGATGGCTTCTTTAAAGTCGGTATAAAACCGAAGTTGTGGTAGTCTTTTCTTCCCTATTATGATGTATATTAAGGTGAAATAAATTTATTTGCCTTTCAAATGCTCCGAACAAACATAAAATCTTCAGACGCAATCCAGGACGGCATTAAAATTAAACCAACCACTTCCTCATGCAGGTGTCCTTCTGAAGTGTGTAAAAAGATGCAAGCGAGCAGTTTAAACAGAATATGTCAAAGCAAATGTTCTTTTATTTTTCCATTATTTGTCCTGTTGTCAGCAGACAGCACATCAGAAACTGAACAGGCATCTGTACTGTATATAGTGCAGACAGTGTCAGCAATATTATTTTTTGAAGTAAAAAATAATGCATCCATCCATTTGGGAAAAAAAAAAAAAAAAGTAATTCATATGACTCCAGTGGATTAATAAAGGCCTTCTGAAGTGAAGTTATGCATTGTTGTAAGAAAAATATCCATATTTAAAACTTTATAAATTCAAATAACTACACTCTAAAAAATGCTGGGTTAAAAACAACCCAAGTTGGGTTGAAAATGGACAAACCCAGCAATTGGGTTGTTTTAACCTAGCGGTAGGGTTAAATGTTTGCCCAACCTGCTGGGTAGTTTTATTTAACTCAACTATTGTTTAAAAATTACTGTATTGCTTAATTAAAATTAACCCAAAGTATGTTGGAAATGAACAATTATTAATGTTCAATGAATAATTATTAAACAATAAACATTTATTAAATTGCTTATTAATACATTTACATTAATAAACTATTAAACTTATATTAATAAAATATTAAAGCTTATTAATAAACATTCACCTTTTGTCTATTATTGTTGCCTCTAATTGCATCTGGTTTTTAATTTCCCAACTATTTTGGGTTCATTTTAAGCTAGCCATATAGCAATTTTTAAACAATAGTTGGTTTAAATAAAACTACCCAGCAGGTTAACCCAACCGCTGGGTTAAAACAACCCAATCGCTGGGTTTGTCCATTTTCAACCCAATTTGGGTTGTTTTTAACCCAGCATTTTTTAGGAGTGTACCTTCTGGCAGACGACCATATGCAGAATGTGCAAGTCCACTTGCCCCAAATGAGTAATCCTCTGACAGGATGTATGACGCAGGATGTTGGAGTATTCTAAGCTTTGACACCTCTCGTGGTTCAAACAAATAGGGCTGTGCAACAAATGTAAGCTCCTCTTCTCTTATATAGAAATCCTTTGAAATTTGTCCTTAAAAATTGTCATTTTAGATTTATAATCTGTGACTGGTGATTTGTTTTGCTCAATCCTCTGCGCCTCAGCGTTCATCATTACATTGTGCATCAGGTCAAAGGATACTCTTCCGCCGCCAATCGACTTGCGCATTCTGCATAGGTTCGTCCGCCAGAAGCTAGTTATTTGAATTTATAAAGTTTTAAATATGGATATTTTTCTTATTAAAAAAAATGCATCGCTTTGCTTCAGAAGGCCTTTATTAACCCACACCCACTTTTTTTAATGGATGGATGCATTATTTTTTACTTCAAAATGCAGCCCCCCATGCCATTATAAAACCTTTGAGGACTAGGGATATTATTAAATATAGCTCCGATTGTGTTAGTGCGAAAGAATATAGTCATAAACACCTATAGGATGGCTTGAGGGTGAGTAAATCATGGGATAATTTTCATTTTTGGGTGAACTATCCCTTTAAGCTATGAAATTTGCAGGATGTTTTAATGGTAAAAACCTCTCATATGTCAAAAGATCAAGGAAAATATGATTTTTCATGTCATGACCCATTTAAAGTGTTGGTGATTGTTAGGAGGTTCTAAGTTGTTGTAGGTGGTTACTTATTGGCCCAAGTCAAAACTGCCCACCTCAAAGATATGGTGTGTGTCTTCCCTATGTAATAGACTATGTAGACTATGTAATAGACTATGTAATTTTGACTGTCTTAACTCTAAAAGTTTGATTGCTTGGACATGTATATTCACAGTATGAGACCAATGTTAAATACATAGTAATAAATACTTAAACTGCTCAAGTAAAGTATGATCAACTGTAATAGTGATCCTTGCGGCAAAAACCACTAATTAACTAGTAATATCTTACAGTACAGTTTTCTATTACTAACATTAGTTCAGGTCTAGTAATAAGATAAAGCAACCAGACAATTTTTCTTCCAGTTCTTTGATATAGCATTAGACCAAAAGACTGTCAGGAGTAAAAATACACACTACAAAGAGTCATTTAGCTAGAATCATATCAGGAAAGCCAGCCAGAAGGTAGCAACTGCTCCCAAAACATTAAACCATTGTTTTACCTACACAACAGTCATTGTTCCAGGTGAGAGTTATCAATTTCCTGTAATCAGTAAAGCGGCAGTGCCTGATATCCCACACTCAGACTATTGGCGGACAAAAGCAATAGACCATGTGCAGAAGCAACTGGCCAGATAAAAGTTCTGTTGGGTGATTTTACATTCACAGACAACCACTTCGAATGACCTTTAGACAGCTATGGCTAGTGTGCTGAATATGAAGGGAAAATAGTCTTTAACAAAACAGACACGTAAGGTCAATTTAAGACAGACACCCCTTGATTTTTAAACAACCTGGAGGGGTTTTAATAAATCCTGATTTGAGACGTGAATTGAACAACAGCAGAGAAAAAGGCTGTACGTCATGGATTCATGGACATGGATTAGTATGCTGTAGGGTTAGTTTAAAATAGGAACAGGCCATGATCATCGACTAGTTCAGTTGACAAAGACCTATTAGTCTTGCCTCTATTACATGACGTGATTATTACGTGAGAACGACTAATGTATAAGCCTGTATGTTAACAGTAAAGTTAGACAGTAATATGTCTGTCACTATAACTTACTGTTATAGGGCGAAAAATTGTCCCAGAAATGATTGCGATAAACTATATTATGGTAATTTTAAGACCATTTTATGTCACTGATACATTATTATGCCGTTACATTATCATTATAAGTACATAGTTGAAATTTTAATTCTTAACTCTTTTCCTGCCATTGATTTTTCTGATCTTTCATTTATGATCCAAAAACAAGCTAAGATGATCTGTGTAAACCAGGAGGAGTGGACAAAGGATTGCTTACGCAAAATTAAGCTAACGTGATCAAACATTTAACAGCTTATAAAAACTGCCTAACTTTCCCGAATGAAATGTCAAGCACACAAAAAGGTGCACAACTGAGCTTTAGGGGTGGTGATGGACTCGATTTTCTTTGCTTTTTGTTTGAATTTTTTTTTTTTTTTATGAAACTAACTCACATTCAAGTCTTTATAAAAAAAAAAAAAAAAAGTATAAATAAATCTTGAATAATATATATATATATATATATATATATATATATATATATATATATATATATATATATATATATATATATATATATATATATATATATATATATATATATATATATATATATATATATATACACATATATATATTAATGTATATATTAATGTGTGTGTGTGTGTGTGTGTGTGTGTATACATACATACACATACATATATATATACACATTATTTATATATATAAATTTTTTTTTTTTTTTTTTTTTTTTTTTCCCTTTCATTTGATTTATATTGAATATATGTCAAATGAACAAAATATTCAGAGGGGCCATGAAAGTTTTGTGAATATCAAAAATGCTGACGCTTGACTGAATTTTTTCTTTAGAAACCGAATAATAAGACACTGGAATTGGAATGTCAACAGTACTCAAGTACTTCAGTGACAGCAATGATTGTTCATTAAAAAAAAAAAAAAAAAAAAAAAAAAAGTGATGATCGTGTGACTTGTATGTTTTTATATTCATTTTATTTTTTTCTGATTTGGGAGGTTCTAGAAAATTCAGATTTATTTATAGAGCACTTTATAGAATACATTTTTTTTTTTCAAAGCAGCTATACATTAATAAACAAAAAAATAAAAGTATTAGTAAATAAAAATAAAATTCAACAATAACAAACCTCGTTCAATTTCGGCAGTAAAGTAGCTCTACAGAAGGCAATAGTGTCATTATCCAGCTCAATTCAGGTCAAATATATGTCCTCATCCAATAGTGTCAGTGCAGTTAAATCAATTATATTACTGAATATTAATCATTCCTCTTCATCCAGCTCCTTTTGAACACATGAATGCTCTGTTTGTAAACTTTTCCTATGAAGTCCATCTGATCGGGGTCAGGTGAACCCAAAACCAGCCTAATTATTCCATGCTAAAAAAATAAATAAAAATAAAAAATTCAAATTGTTTTTAATTACTCTCATGGTGTAAAGATTTTCCAATGAGGTTTGTTCTCATGCATCAAGTACGGCTGAGCTTTTGTTTTCCATATTTGAGTGATCCATGCATGTTTGTTGATGAATGTTAATTAAATGTACACTATTACATCTGTTTATCATATAAAGCGATTGTGTCTCTTCAAAAGACTTGGATTAAACCACTCTATTCATATGGATTTCTTTTATGATCTTATTATGCAATTTTTGGTTGAATAGACAGAACCTGGAGGAACAAAAAACCTTCAGATTTCATTTAAAATGTCTTCATTTGTGTTCCAAAGATGAACGAAAGTTAAGATTGATAAATCGACTAGTACTTTAAGCAACCTACAGGCTAGATTTTGAAATCATGTGGTTTTGCAAATTCCTAGTTTAAGGATTGTTCTGCAAAGAACATCAGAACTGAAAAGAAATCCACAGACAAATTCCTTTTTTAACAAAATGAGCCTCTAACCTTCCATGATAGGATTTCCCTTGATTAATTGCCTGTGCCAAAATTGCATGAATGGGTGGCTTCAGTCTAACAGTCAGCTGCTATTCTGGCTGGCATGAAAGCACACCTGCTAGTGCCAACATCAAAACGAGTGGTTTGCGGCGACTCAACAGCAAGAGAGCGCCAAGAGCAAAGGGGGGGATCATTACCTGCCATTTATTAGACTGACCATGCCAACGTGAGTCATCTGAACACCTGCACGAACTGGGACACAATCACACGCCTGTATGAAGATGGCCTCATGCTCCTAACAACACAGCAAATTCATGTGCGATTTCAGAAGAGGCAATCATTCATACAAACTAATTTATATGCAGAACACAGCATATCAGCCTTTCTCAATTGAGAAAATGATTCAGTGCTTAAAGTTTTCACTTAAGTTTAAAAGGTTCTCTCAAAGTTGAGCCAGCTTTTCCAATGCACGTTTAGGCCTGGGGAATAATACTGATTGCAATACTAATTGTGTCCCTTCCATTAAAAAGTAGTGACACCTTAGAACACAACGTTCAATATTCTCCTCTCCTCATTAAGTTTGTTACAGATAGGTATTTCATTAACATCTCTGCTGCTCTCTCATCTACGACTGCACACTGCCAGTTAATGAGGATTAAAGTTAAACGGGTTTGCGGTCATTAAAACCTTGATCGATTTCAGAGTATCACAGACACTAAGCAATAATGTTTCAGGATATTAGGTGGCAGGTAAATCGTTTGAGAAAAGCAAAATGGTTTAATATATATACACATCACATTGGCATAATATAATATAATATAATATAATATAATATAATATAATATAATATAATATAATATAATATAATATAATATAATATAATATAATATAATATAATATAATATAATATAATATAATATAATATAATATAATATAATATAATATAATATAATATACACACTGCCTCACTAGAATGAAACGAAATTCCGTGTATGTAACTGAATATAACTGAATGTAAAGGAAGTTTCAGTGACTTTCTGCAGTACATAGTTATGCCTGTAGGTGACAACAAGTGACTGTCTTTATGAATCATTGAATCATTCACTCAACAAATTTGTTCTAAAACAGCAATTCATTCAGTAGCAAAACACCACTACTGAATGTTGACCCTGCTTGGAACTATTTTGGTATAATATGCTAAATATCAACGACGCTCTTCCTTGTGTTATACTGTTTAATTTTAAAAGTACAATAATCTACTTTTAACTTCAGTCAAAGTAAAGAAAGAATGTTAGTGAAATGAGACCGATAGTGACTTTCACAATGGAGGAACCTTTCATAGTTCCTAGAACTATTGGCCGTGTTCGCACTGCAGGAACTAGGAACCATTTTAGTTCTAGGAACTCCTTTTGGGGGAACTAAATTAGCTCCTACTTCAGAGTAGGGTCTAAACCAGCACTATAGGAACTATCAGTAATTTGAGTGTACGCTGATTGGTCAAACGCATGTCAAACACTGGCACCTGGCCATGTAAACATATTTACTTCACGAACATGGTAAACAGCTATAACGGCATTTACCTGTTGTCTGCAAGGTTGTGTTCTTTTCTCAGCCTCGATGATATGTAATACTGAAAGTTGTCATAGGAGATTTCGTCTCTTAGCCCCTCTTTTTGCTCTTTCAGTCGTGTACATTTTGCACGACTGAACATTCCATCTCCATTATCACGAAACCCACGACACAAAAAACACAGCTCCGATCACAGCGTCTTCCATCCACCGGTTTTTAGTGTTTGTAAATGGCGCGCTTAAAGATGCCGCTGTCGGCCGATTCACAGTTCCTATTCCTGATGCGTATGCAACCAGGAACATGGCCCGGGGAGAAATTAGTTCTCGGGGAACTATCCTAGTGGCTAGTTCCTATAACTATTCAGTGTGAAAGCACCTATTATGAGAAAATGTGCTCAGAACACAACCTAATGCCATAATGAACAGAAATACACTGATGTTAAACAGTTTGAGGTCAGTAATTTTTTGAAAGAAATTAATACTTGGATTCAGCAAATTACTCTGTGAGAGTAAAGATTTATTTATACAGTTACAAAAGACGAAGGTGACTGAGGTATAAATATATTAAGATATTATAAACATTAACATCATGATTTTCTGTAAAGCTGCTTTGAAAGTTATTATTGTGAAAAGAGCTATATAAATAAAATTGAATTGACTCATTCTTTAAACAATCTATTTAAAAAAAAATGATTTTCATTTAAAAATAATACAAAATAAAATAAATAAAACAAACAAACAACACAACTGTTTTCAATATTGGTGATAATTGATGAAATATTTCTTGAGCACCAAATCAGCATATATATTTTTGAAGGCTCATGTGACACTGAAGACTGGAGTAATGGCTAGGGAAAAAAAAAAAAAAAAAAAAAAAAAAAATTAAATTTTCCATCACAGGTATAAAATTACATTAAAATATAAAACCTATTATAAATAGTAATGTTTTGCAAAATTATTTTTCACAACAAAATGTAGCTTTGAGCATATAGATATATAAATATGTATTTTGCACAAATTATATACAGTATGGGCTGCTAGGAAAACTGACATCTTCACCCTTTATTCAATTATTATTATTATTATTTTTTTTTTTTTTAAGATTTTATAACCATGCAGCATAGTTGTGCATGGAGTCAATATTTTTATTTGTGATAACGCAATAAAAATGTTCAAATTGTCATAATACATCATTTTTGGCCAGGCTGTAAACAAAATTATGAAAAAAAAAAAAAAAAAAAAAAAAAAAAAAAAAAAGTAATTAATAACTGGATTATACTGTGGTCAATGTTTGCTTTTTCCTGTGAATTTTGTTTTTCTTTGAATTTGTTTACATAGTAAAATAAACCTGTAGCTGTAGTTTTTACTAATTTTGTCAGATAAATACCTTAACCAAATGTAGCATTTTGTTCTTCCTTCATATTTAAAATATTTATACTTATATTTTGATGTTTTATCAAACAAATATCACCTCCAGATATCACTTTTGGCCACTATACTGTATATAAAATGGACACAAGAAAGGAGCAATCTCAACTATATACAAATGTTAAATATGAAATATTTATTAATGTAAAATACAATGATAAGTGTAGAAACTATCAATTCAGTTTTAATGGAGTCTATGTTATGCAGTGGGAGAATTATTTGCATAACAGTGGTGACAGGAATAATAAGTATGAGTACAGGAATAATAAAAAAAATAAAAAATAAAAAAAAAAGTATTTGAGGGATTTCAATACTGTATTGCCTACACGGGCACACTCTGTCCATGCACCTGTATGTATCTGTATATACTGCCCTCTAGTGGGGCTCTCAACCAAGCACACTGTAACCACGGTAACAATGCCCTGCACAGGCACTCCAGCTTGAAATCATAGCTTCCTGTCACCACAACAACTGGGCAGGGTGGGCTAACTGCTGTTCACTGAATGTATTTCCTGTTTTCAAGCAGTGCTTCCGAAACATGAATGAGAATACAGACCGGAGTAAAACTGGGCATTTTTCAATGGAGTGGAGGGAGAAAAACCTAGTGAGCTAGAAAGCATTGTTGGGTATTTTTAGATCTAAAAATTGTTGCCGTGTCAGAACATTCCTGTAGTGCCTTAAAAGAATATTCCAGGTTCAGTACAAGTTTTGCATTCGTGGCATTAAGTTGATTACCACAAAACTAATATATATACATAAATAAATAAATAAATAAATATATATATATATATATATATATATATATATATATATATATATATATATATATATATATATATATATATATATATATATATATATATATATATATATATATATATATATATATATATATATACACACATAAATATATATACATAAATAAATAAATATATATATATATATATATATATATATATATATATATATATATATATATATATATATATATATATATTATTTATGTATATATATATATATATATATATATATATATATATATATATATATATATATATATATATATATATATATATATATATATATATATATATATATATATATATATATATATATATATATATATATATATATATATATATATATATATATATATATATATTACACACACGCTCAGTTTTTAGTAGTCAATATTCCAGTCTACAGGGTCACATGATCCTTCAGAAATCATTCTAATATGCAGATTTTGTGCTCTATTATTATTATTAATTTTATTTTTATTATTATTATTATTTTATTATTATTATTTATTACCATCATCATCAATGTTTTATGGACATTTTTGTGGAATCCTTTTTTTCCCTGAATTCTTTGAACAGTTTTTTTTTTTATCATTTTACAAGAAAATCACAACGTTTAGAAATCATTCTAATATGCTGATTTGGTGCTCAAGAAACATGTTATTTATTATCATTATTTGCTGCTTAAGAGTTTTGTGGAAACTGTGATAAATTACAATTTAAAAAAAGAATATGATAATATTCATAAATACTATAACAGTCTATAAATAATATTAAAACACTGCCCAGAATATTACTTTAAATTCCTGACACACTCTCAATGGATCCATCAATAAAGGCCCGTTCACACCAAGAATGATAACTATGAAGAGAACGTTAAAGATATAGTTATAAAAAAATCGTTCTAAATATAAAAGAATAGCACTGTCCACACCACAGCTATAACTATATAGCTATTTGTAGCTATATAGAGAAACAACATCATTGGAATCACTTTCAGAACGTTTTTTTTTTCCCCACAGCTGAATGATAAAACTGACAGCCAATCAGAATCCATTCTAATTTAAGCGCTCGCACATTTAAACTGGCAGGCGACATTGCAGAGAACTTAATCGCCAAGAACCAGAAAAAAGCCACCATTTTTTTGACAAGTCAACCCATCTTTTCAAGGATACTTTAAAGAAAATGGATATGGAAACAATCGGTCATAACCACGGAATAAATGGTGAGAAGTATTAATGATGAGATCATTATGCCAGGCTAGCAAACAGTGTAACACAAAAATTACCTCAGGTATCCAGCACTAGTTTTGACAACAACATTGTCTTGCTTCCTTTAATGTTGCAGTGAAAAAGACTAGGCGTTGCTTTTATTCCACTACATTGACTCAGATTAGATTGATTACACTAGCTATTTACTCGAAACATAGCATGCTGAGGACATCTGCTGGTTAAAGCTGTGTAAATGCAACAAGAAGTGCAAAAACATTTTGTACACACTTTGAAACCGCAGCATGTGAGCTTAGAATAAACAGACCGTTATCATTCGTTGGTGTGGAGACAAATATAGTTACCGTTATAGTTATCGTTCTTGGTGTGAACGGGCCTTTAAATGGCATGACCACAGAACTGAGAAGCAAGTGTATCTGAGAATTTCACCCGTGTGTTCGAAGCTTCACTCCTCTCTACCAGATAACAAAGTCATGAAGATGAATAGCCATGCGTTTTGTTTTTACACCTTAGTTAAAGACAAATTACATGGATCTTACATCACATATAAAGACCCTGAGAAATGAACTCATTTGAAAACCCCCTGAAGACTTGACTGCTGTAAGCCGAGTTGAGAACAAAGGATGTAGACAAGCTGATGTCAGAACAACTGGGACTACAAACAGAAGAGAAACCTCTCATCCATGACAGACTTACGGTGGCAATGACGCACAAATGGGTCAAAGCTGGACTGACAAGTACGGTGGTGTGGTGTAGGGGTTAAAACGGATTGAAAATGGACAGTTAGACAGAAGCACGATGGAGTCGTGCAGACTAAATGGCTGCCGTCAGTGGCCTCTCCTGTGAACCACACAGAGAAAGCTTGAATTATTAAAGAGGAATGAATAGAAGAACAGACTAAATGAAAGGGAAACACTGCAGAAGTTTAGAGTTTGACAGTCAGACTTGAGCGATGGAGACTTTGGTCAGTGTAAGGAGTTGTGTAACTGATTCAAGACCATTTTTACGGGTTTTGATGTAGCTAAAGACGTTTCCGCAACACAAAACAGCATCTTCAAACACCATTCATAAGATATTTATGTAAAAGCATAATTGATAAAGCAAGACCATAATGGAACATCCACTGCTGACAGAATCTCTATGGCAATGATCTTTAGATTTCAGTTTTAAGAACAGTTTTAAATTAGTCCTATTTTGTTTATTATAGTTGTCACAGAACAGCTAAGATTATTTTCCAAACAGAAGATATATTTGTCATCAACATACCAGGCATGTGTAGCCTGACTTCGTCATACTCATATTCTAGGCAGAATGTGAGTCTGATACTGCTCCATTGCACTTGAATTATGGGGCGTGTCTTAACCGAACCAGTAAAAAAAAAAAAACCTCTGCACTCAATTGGATAGACCAACAACCAATCAGAGCAACGCAGTAAGTGACGTATGTTGAACTTGTACTTAAACTTTTGCCGAATCCCGTTGGAAGGACGGCAAACACATCATTCCCATCGACAAATGCCTTGATTGCGGTTCTTTGTTCGTCTTTTAAAATTAATGCGCTGTCGATTTCTTTTATTACAGACGTGATAGCGGAATCTAAACATCTTACTTCTCCAGCTGCAGTCATCGTTGGTGAAAACCAATTCAACCCAAGTGCTCTTTGATGACGTGGGTGGTTACGTAACCGCAGATAGCCTGTCCATCATCGATTAAAGCCCGCCCTGGCAATTTGATTGGCTCGGCCTTCTGGGAGCCGAGCATAATTACTCCACAATGGATCGAGTCCAGACCGAACTTCCCGTCCAAAAAATGTTGTGGGCGGGGTTCGGGCTGGCACCCAGGCTAAGGAATGTGATTATTTAAAATATTTAGGGTCCCTTTATCAACATAATAACATACTGTATATGTATCAGCAAATGTATGCACACATGCGTCAATATATAGATAAATAACAAAATTATTAATGGTTATGATATGCATATATAGAATACAAATGCTTATAGTTAGATATGCAGCATGTTAACTATAGTACAATTAGGGGTGTTTTTCATGCACTATGCAACTGATACGATAAAGACATTAAATTGTATTCACAATGCTTTTTACCCTCATAATGAGACATTTTTGAGTGAAACAATATTCAGATTGAAATAATGTAAAGGGGGATTAATATGTGGATTTGATTTGGTATGGGGAAGTTAGTTTATGATGTTTATTGGAAGACTGGTATCAGGTAGGCGGAAAAGGTTATTACACTAATGACAGTTTGGGAAAACATACTTTTTTAAAAAAAGGGATAGTTCAACCAAAAAGAAAATTCTGTCATCATTTACTCAGTCTCACTTTGTACCAAACATTTCTTTTTTCTGCTGAACAAAGGAGGAGATATTTTGAGAAATATGGGTAACCAAACAGTTGATGGGACTCATTGACTTCCATAGTATGGGAAACAATAAAGTCAATGGGGTCCAATCAACTTTTTGGTTACCGACATTCTTCAAAATATCTTCTTTTGTGTTCAGCAGAAGAGAGAAATACTCAACAACTAAGGATGAGTAAATGACAGAATTTTAATTTTTTGGGTGAACTATCCCTTTAATATTTAAAATAATGAGCACAGATAAACCATAAACAGTAAGACCAGCAGCATTTATTTAGGAAGCACAGGGTCAATTTGGATTTCATGTTGCCTTTTCACATTGGATTAGCCTATACTATGTGCTGGAATCCCTCTGAGACTCACACTCTTTTAGTCCATTTGTCCTGCCTGCAGATTAAAAAAAAATAACTTATCAAATCATATTGCGCAGCTCACACTGCGTTCAGAGCTTATGTATAATTCATCACTGATATATAACATTTCAAATTAGGGGACCGTCATCCTCTTTCTACCCCTGTCGGTTCTCTTACAATTTATCGCAGACTCTCTCGGCTCAACATATCTTTTTAAAGCAAGGTATAATAAACAGCCCAGTGGCCTCTAGCAGTGAAGCTCTTTAAAAATTCATCAATGAAAAAGCTGCCCCTCTCTGCACCATATCAGTTTACCTTTAATTCACAAAAGCGTGACAAGACATACATTATTAACCAGCTGCAAGACCGGCCAAGCACACAACACCCCCCAAGCGAATGCAGACACACAAAAACAAACATGGACCCTTGAACATGAAGCTGCCCATCTCACAAAAATCCCTCTTTAGTGTTTCAGGCCTGCACACAGGGAGTCTTAACCGACATAAACCGAGGGGAAGTGTGAAAGTTCACTTCCTTGCTTCAACACCAAGGACAATGGGTGGCTGGGTGGGTCTCTCCACCTTTATTTTCTTCCTCCCGTCTTTCATCCTGTGAATGGTACGGCCATCACATCCGGGAGAAGACAACAAATGGTGGTAAGTGTTCAGAACGGACTGCTCGTCTCAACAAAAGTGTTTGTAGCAACCGTTAAGGTGCTGCATATAAATTGCACAGGTATCTCTAAATGATTTAGAACCAACAAGGAAACTCATTTTCATGAAGACAAATAAAAAGAAATAAAACAAAGCTGATTAATCAAATTCAAATCACATGCTAAATTCAGAAGTATCAATCACTGAAGGAATCAGTGAATGAATCTGAACAAAATCAAGATCTGAGTCACTATGATGAATCGAAAACTCCACCACTACTTGAGAGTTTAATTGCCATCAAACTGCCCATAAGCTCAAATAAAACCAAACCAGAACGGTTGCATGTCACAGACTCTAACTGCATCTCTGGCAAACCACAAACACACAAAATGAATAAAATAAAATTAATTAATTAATAATATGAATATACACTATTCATATAAGTACTCAAAATATGAATATACACTACCTTTTAAAAGTTTAAAAGGTAAGAAATAATAATAAAAAAAAACTTTTATTCAGCAAGGATGCAGTAAATTGATCAAACTATAAAATACATAACTTTCTATTCATCAAACAATATTGTAAATAATATTTATCTTGGTTTCTGCAAAGATATTAAGTAGCACAACTGTTTTCAACATTGAAAATAAGTAATGTTTCTCAAGTTACTGTAATTTTTGATCAAATAAATTCAGCCTTGGTGAGCATTAGAGACTTTCAAAAACACAGAAAATCTTACCAACCCCAAACTTTTGAATGGTAGTGAAGTTCTGAATCCAGGCTTTTCTTCAGTAAAGGAAGGTAAAACATGTACATCATGTAGCTACTTACGATTCAAACGTCTGGCTGCCGAGAGTCCTTAAAGTGTGGTTCTCCACCTCTGACCTCTGTGAAAAAGAGAAAGAAGGTATTAAAGACCATCTCATTTCCTCTTGTTCTTATAAAGGAATGACACAAAACCCATCTGCTTAAATTTTATCCATAATGCCACCTGAAAACAAAACATGTGACACCAAATTTCTAGTACACAATCTCTAAGAACAAAGAGTTGTGAATCGCCACCCTCAAATAAAACCCAATCAGAATACAAATGAAAGTGAAAATAAACACTCCCAGTCAGAGATAATCATGTAAAGCTCTATCTTTGAAGAATTAACCACTGAAATGTCACTTTACTGTTGGTAGCTAGCAGGTCAATACTGGATATCCTAACATTATTGGTGGGCTGCTCAATTTGCCATAGCTTATGAAACAGATCACAAATGAGTCATTGATGGTTAAAAATAAATAAGACTACTATTAAAGAATCAACATGAAATAGAAAATCAATCTACATGCATGTTATTGATCATATTGTGAAGGATTCATTCATGAATGTATGCTGAACTTCTCCACCTCTTACAATCAACTGCAAGCTTGATTTCATCTGCTTCCATCCAATCAACAACTATCCCTACATTCTTCCCCCCTTTTTTGATAATTCGTTTCACTCAGACGTACATCACAACAGGAAGATAAGATCTGTTGCTACTTCCAGTAGCCTATATAGCAACATTCTGCTGGGAAATGTTAGTATACAAATTACAACAGGGCCTAATACATATGAAAAATTTTAACTATGATCAACACATTGAAGAAACTCACTCAGAATGGTGACAATTTCTGATAGTGTTTTCCATAAATTACTTATCACATCCATGCATGTAAGCAGAGACAAATAATATAGTGAAAGCTGTAGATCTTGGTGGCACTGCTCTCAAATTGTATTCTGGTTGTTTTTGTCACTACACCATTTAGGAGTTTAGATCTAGACTAGACAAATGAAGAGCCAACCAAAAAAAAAACAAAAAAAACACCACATTGAAAAATCATTAGTTTGGCATGCTGCATTTCTGAATGCAAACACTTAGGCTTTCCAGCTGACTCAATGGAGGAGATAAACAATTGTTAAGCTTTAAAATCTTAAGGGAAGCCAAGTTTCACTTTAAATGCCTGAGTGTGTATTCAATCAAATAGTTTGGCAATGGCGTACTTGTTTTAACGACTAAGACATTTCCTTTCCAGTCAAACATGAGGCATTTTGACAGTGTTGATATAGACTTGTAATAATGATGTATGACGTCAGTGAGGACATATTTTGGTAGTCTAACCCAGAAAGCAAGCATCACCCTGGTTCCGTCAACAAAAACCCAATAGGATTTTTCTATGAGCTTCTGGATTAATGCAGAAAATAAGCCCTGTGACCCACAAAAGTTTATGATTCTTAAACATTGTATTAGTGATCCATTTTATGTCATAGAATAACACATGAAAATATATTGAGCTTTATTGAGACCTTATTTCATTTTTGAACATTTCAACATCAAGTCTGACAGCATTACTAACCGATTTGCACCTGGTGGTGATCAGTTCTATACGGTAACCTACAAACACTAGGCTTGTTTAGAGAAACAAGTACATGAATGCAAGATGGTGCAAGTGTGCTAATACATGTGTGCTATTCAGAAATTCTTTTGTACCCTAAATAAACTCATTTTTGGCTTTGGGACTATGGAACCAAAAGTACTAAAATGTTTGTTTTGGCCTACAAAAGAACAAAACCAAACAAAAAAAAACATCATGCTGCAGATCTCTGAATGAGCATGCATACATCCAGACTACACAGAAAATAAGAATGACCTGAAATGCACTCCATGATGCTGTTCTATAACACACAGTAGGCGTGACCAGAGAATACAGGGGCCACCGAGAGGAAACCAGCACATATACACCATTCATTGTAACTCAAACCAAAAGAAATGTTTTCATACCCAAATTCCAACTTCTTTCACTCTGATCCCAGAGGTAACATGAGGACAGGGAACTTCCTGCTGGCTTAATACATGACAAAGACACTAGACTGGAATAAGAAAAAAAAACAACACACCTCTAGCACTGCAAGACTGGATAACATGACCATCTACAGGCACCTAGAAACAGAGGTGCCTCAAATTGAAACTACTGCAGTTTCCCAGGATTTTTCTCAAGAAATTTATACAAATTCAACCGGGGGGGGGGGGGGGGGGTTGGGGGTTGAGACAGAATTGGGCAAGAGTGATGAATATTAGATGAGAGAAACAAAAGAACAGTCTTTGGATAACAGCCTGCTTTTAGTACGAGTACAGTACAGCTGCCATGGGTTTTTCTCTGTACTTGGAATCAACTCAATATGCACCATATAAGTTCTCTAACCAGACAAGTTTGATATTTTGAGTACAATTAATGATTAGATTAAATCAAATCCATTAGATTGCGATTAGATTAATCAAATCCATTCAGTAAAATGATTCAGACTTGCCATATAAGAGAAGCCACTGTTCAGACATGTAGAAAGTTTACCTAAGTGTGACTGGTGTTCATACACATGAAAAGAAGCTTTGTTCTGGACAGAGCTCATGGCTAAATAAAGTGTACATGAAATTCAATATTGACATTTTCTTTATTACGCATCACTGAGAATGATTCACTGTTTCACTGTGGACACAAGGGCTTTCTAACAAACTCTCCAGTACAGGCGTAAACTTGAGACATGTAAAGATCCACTTCTCATTCAAGACTATGGCTATGTTCACACTGTCAGTTTTTGGGATTGACAACCACATTTACTTGATTCTCAATGTCCCATTCAAATAGGCCTACTGTCTGTAAGAATGTGCTACGGGAGTCAAGCCCGTATTCTCTTACTAGTAATCAGTGACAGTGACCAAAGTAATGTCAAAGATGGCGACGTCCATAAAACTGAAAAATCTTATGATCACTTTTTATACAACAAGAGTCCAATCGGGCTGCTAAATAATCTGTCAAATCTTCATTAACCACCAGCAGCTTTTACATTTGGATGGAGAGCGGAGCATTTGATTCGCACGTAGAACACAAAACTGACGGGAGAAGCTCCAGTGGAAACTGGATCTAAAACCTTCAGATGACAAACCGCGCATATCTCCATCCCTGTAAGTTACAGAAACCAGACATGAAAACCCGCAACACAGCAGACACGCATTTGTACAACGCAGAGCGTCTCTCACACTGTATGATGTGACAGACAACTAGCAGTCCTGTCTGGTTCCGTCTCACAGCGCAGGTTTTCTGAGAACGCGGTTGAGAGTCCTGAAAACTAAACGGGTACAAGACCAGTTGTGTGTAATCATAACCGTATTAAGGAATACAGCTCTGACATATGTATTCTGCTGCTGTGAGAAACTTTGAGTAAAGCCAATTATTAAACATTTAAATAAAGGCATGCTGCTGTTACATTAGCCTGCAAGACCCTGACAACTGACTCTTGCTGTGACAACAAATTACATTTCAATTTGGCAGAAACACTGTCACTTTCATACATGGAGAGAGAGTTTTGCCAACTCTAATCAAAGAGGGAAACAGAACTCTCCAGTGGTGACACTGCACCCATCTAATCTTGGGCCAGTGATGTAATGTTATGCTCCCATGCACACTCTCAAACAAAGGGCAAAGGAGGGTCATGTTATTTGAAAGCGGCCATGTAATACTCTACTTGGAGAGAGGAGTTTCGCACACTAGCATTGCTGTACACTGAGAGCATATTCTGTTAACATAATTGAGAGAACCTCTACGGAGGAACCTCCTGGTACAAAAGATATCCTAGATAAGGGCCAGAGACCTCCTGACAACCCCCAGATGGAAGTCACCAGGAGAATCACAAGGGGTTACAAAAGGCTAGTTTTAGATGCCAAACATCTTACCTAGAACGTAGACGAAAGCGCCAGTAAACAATAAAGGACAATAGGGGATAACAAAGCTAAGAGGTTACGTCAATGTCACTTCCCACTGAGACTGAAAGTATTTTTGAACATTTCAACATCAAGTCTGACAGCATTACTAACCGATTTGCACCTGGTGGTGATCAGTTCTATACGGTAACCTACAAACACTAGGCTTGTTTAGAGAAACAAGTACATGAATGCAAGATGGTGCAAGTGTGCTAATACATGTGTGCTATTCAGAAATTTCTTTTCAGTAGAGATCAGTAGAAGTTCCATCATTACTAGGAGAAAACATGCTGATGAGTAAACAGACAAGGAAAACAAAAAGGGAAAAAGTATGAATGTATAAGTAAAATAATGGGATAACATTAAAGGTGGGGTAAGTAGTTTTTCAAAAACTGTTTGGAAGTTAGTCAGGCCGACACAACATGTAACCAATCAGCATTAGGGGCATATAACGGTCAAGGAGAAAAAAAGCAGCAGAAAGAGATGAGACCATACAAAAGAGCTCAAAAGAATATCGCTGGAATGAAGGTTTATGACTGGGCAAGCGCTTTAGGACGAGCGTTAATATTAGAAAAGCTTTCCAGCACTGGAGAGAGCTAAGCGGGAAGGCCTGAAAACAGACGCGGAGGCTGCTTTGATTCCACTTCACATGTGAGTAACACTGGGTTTGAGTGTCATTGTCTGGAGCTGCGGTGCTGTTGGAGACCAACAACGAACACTTGTTTGCATTTACTCGTGTACTGTACTTTATTTTTTGCGCTTCCTTGTCGTTCGTTCGTCACCTGTGCTTTATTTTTCGTGAAGCATTATTTTGTTGCACGACAGCTGTGATAGACATCCACTCAGACATCCGCATTGCGTGTGTTACAGTGGCCAGATGGTGAGAGTTTTGCAGGTAAACCACTGCAAACTGACGACTGCTAGAGAATATGGTGTTTAGCATAATTGTCAGTGCACTCGCCTCGCCTGCCAGCAGCGAACAGGCTGTGGTTCGAGACCGACTCGGAGCAGGGTGGTTAGGATTGGAGGGTGACTTTTGGAGGCAGAGCAATGAAGAGAGTGGTGTGTTTGTTTGGGTTGATTTCAAATATCAACAATGTCCAACAGCGTTTTTGAAAAACTACTTATCCCGCCTTGAAAAGACAAAAACTGTATCATTCTGCCCACCTTATTACAGGTAATCTGCACTATTCTATGCAAGCTTGTAGCATAATCACTATAACAAAATAGTAAAACAATAAAAAATAAAAGTATAAAATATAATATCAGTCAATTATTGGTTAACATGAAAATTACATTGGCAAAAAATGTAATATCAGTGCATTCCTAATTGTAAAAGTAAAAATCAAATGCTACCAGTGAAACGCATTAAGAGCAGAACATGACCTGCACTCTTTTGTATGGTTGTATTCCAACTGTTGAGGAGAGGTTCTCCCAAAAGTAACTTAGTAAGAATTAAATTCCCTGAAATGTACAGGTCTGCGAGGAATATTCCCAGCCAAAGTAGTCTAGATGTGCAAGAGCAGCAATAAGTGCTACACAAACAATCACAACCTTGCCACCCCGGCTGGGGTTCTCAACAAGAAAGAAATACTTGGTGTCTGGGTCAAGTACATCTGACACTTTGCTTCTCTCCAGAGAAGAGTTCACACTTCTCTCTATGAAAAGCCTAAGAAATCCAGATGTTATGGCAGGATCTGGGTTTTCAAAGCGCATGTGTGTGCCAGTTTGAAGGAATTTCATCAATATATGGAATCAACCAAGACTGAAGTTCAAGTCCAAAGACTGGTTGTGAAGGTTAAAGAAATATGCAAGAGTTCTAAAGAAAACAGGTCCACAAACGGTCAATTTCATGGAAACCTTTGTTATGTCTTTCCTTATAACAAGGTTTCCAGAATTCAACTTCCTCACTATTAGTTTCACACACTGTATAGTTCAGTTTAGTTCACATTCTTCTTTCACTCAAAAAAACCCTTAGCAGGTAGTGTGAGTGCAGCAGAGGGATGGGAAAAGGGTTGTCATAACAAAGAGTTCCTGTAAAGGTATGAAATCTGTAACCTAGGATTTCTTCATCTGACATGTTCTCATAGTCGCCTGTAAGAAAGGGGGATCTCTGTGCTCTTATATCAAGTGGATACACAGGACATACATGGAGGCACACAGTATTAAACAGGGTGTCAATTCTTGGCTTGGATAGCTGAGAATTTGATCCACTATGTTCCGATAAGCCATGCGGGAATGTTAGGGAAGCTACTTGTGAGTTAGGAATGTTAACATTTATTTCTGTAATGTGGACAGTTTAACATTTAAAAAAAAAAATGCTACACTAAATATTGTTCCTCAGTTCTTGTGGCTAACACTGTAATTATATACATAACCTTATTTCACTGTTTTACATACATATTTGATTATCATGTACATTAAGTATTAAGTACATTAAGTATCATGTACAAAACCTTACATGTTAATCGCTTTGGTGGAATAATGAGAGAAATATTACACAATTAAAGGCAGTAAAAAAAAAAAAAATCTTGAAAATAATTATTTTTTACTGCAGTTAGCAGCTGTAAGACAATGCTAGATGACATTGAAATTTCACTATTCTCTATTGAAGAAAAGAATGTTAAAAAGTAGTAGAACAAAGATACAAATGAAATAAACAGTTCTTATATTCTCAGGTAGGTTTATCTATAAAAAAAATAAAAAATAAATAAATAAATAAATAAATAAATAAATAAAGATACTACAAAAATGCCCCTCAAAGGCCCTAACTTAACATGCAAATCAGTAAAATCTTGTAAGGTGACTTTCGCAAAATGGGGTATGCTTGATATTAAAAAGTGTTACTAAAAGTGCGAAAGAGAACTCATGCTGTTCCTCAGGGGTTTTTTTTTTTTTAGGCTTTCTGTGTACATGCTCAGAGCAAAATTAACTGAGCATCGGGAGCATGCCTAGACGGTCAAATACACAGAGAAATAAGTCAAAATGCCATGCTTGGCAAGTATTCGTGTAAACCCAGTCGGTTATGTTTTAAGTGAACAAATAGTTGGGAGAAAATAATGTGCAATTGGATCCATACATTAGGTCTCAAAGTGATAGCAGCCTAATAAAACTGCTACTGTGTCTTTAATGTTAAATTAAACAAAAGACAAGAAAATAACTCACTGCTCGTGATTACATTGCTTTAGTAGCTTTAATAAGAATCAAAGCCAGATTCATTCTCACAGTTAAGACTATGCTGTGTTTTATTTTACATTTGATTAAATTTCTGTAGCAGGCTTTAAGCTGAATACTTATAGACTTGCATAAACTTCAATTTTATCTTTTTTTTCTATTGTATTTATCCTATTGTTTGTACTTTGCTTTCTTTGTTTTTATTGTATTACAGATGGTTTACTTATTTTAAATAATTTGAGGACTTTTTTTAACTTGCATTAGTTAGCCTAGTATTCTGTTGTGGTATCGAAATAATTGGTATTGAAAATTGTGAAATTTCACTGGAATCAAAAATTTAGATGTCATAGCAATCTTATTTCCAGAAAATATGTACTTGATCACTATAGTTAAATAAATTAAGGTTTGGTTATATGGCCCGCTCATAATCATGTTAATATATCATAATTACAATATTGAACAAAATAATAGTTATGATTTTTGCCATAATCAAGCTTTAAACTATTTTGTTTGGCAGGAATTGTGTATTAATCAAAAGCCTGGGGCCAATGGTTAGCAATTAATTATAAACTTATTAAATGTAAGTGGGCTTTGAGACATGGGCAAAGATTTGGACGCAACATCTGGAGATCACACAGATCAAAAGCATGTGGCACAATACTTAACTATATACCAGAACATTACCATATTCTTAATCTGTATGTGTCTTTTTCTGAAACGAAATCTAAATACCTGCACAACAAAATTATGTTTAAAACTAATGTAAAAACCTGCCAGTGGACCAAGAAATTGCACTTACAAGCACTAGTGCTTTTTAATTACACTAGGAAATAACAAATATCATACTGAAAGACACAAAACAACAAAGGTGCAGAGCAAATTCCATTGCAAGAATTAGAAATTACACAATACCATCTGTCTGACAATGTGTCACTGTACAGATCAACAGCAAACTTGCTCTTCGATCAGAAGCACAGGAGGAGTGCTGGCACGGCTGCACCTGGAAGTGAATCAGGAGGAGCGAGTGGAGAACAGCATTCATAAATCAAAGGAGGAATGCGCTCTCGTTTCCTCCGCCCATCCTGCTCCTCTTCATAGAGATGTTGGTACTCTGGTTCAAGGCAGCCAGGACATGTTTTTCTCATAAGATTGTTGGGTTGGGGTAGGGTGGGGTACATGATCTGAAATCGGCACAGCAGGGGAGCTTTTATTAGGAGTAGTCTAAACCGGACAGTCTATGTAATGATATAAAGTCAAGCAATGTGGCCCATGGCACAGCTCCACCGTGAGCCCCACCGCAGAGATTCACGGCTAGGCTCAGGTTACAGTGCGTTCAGGTTCAGATAGCGTTGGGTTGGGCCAGCGAGTGTCTACTCCAGTTGCAGAGAAAAAATGTGGAACAAAGTGAGAGAGACAAAAGAGGGAGGGAGGAATTCCAAAGATGATACAACTTCTCCCTTGTGGGGAAACTCTAATAACATAATCCGTCATAATTTCAATGTATATGCATAATGCTATACGCACTCCAGAGCATCACTCAGTACATCAACAAAAGAAAGTCCATCCTCATGAGGTTTGTTGTCCACATGAATCAATCCATGCCACGATTATTAATAAATTAAAGGAGAATCACTAAATCTAAGGCCAGGGTTTCACTAGCTGTTTTCTTTACTCGTTAACATAGTTGGAGAATCAGAGGAAGTTGGTGTGCAGTGCACTGCCAACGTCATGAACAATCGGTCTGCAATAGAACTTAACAGTTCCACTGTACAGTGCCTGATTGGAAATCAGAAACAAATTAGCTTCAAGATGCATGTTGTCATAATTATGTCCATTATTGTCTTTTAAATTACATTGCCCAGAACATAAAGCAATAGATTGTGGAATTATACATTTCTTGTTCTTTGGGTTTTCTTCTAAATACTTTTTTATAGAGATTGCCGGGGAAGATTTCCATTTGTATGTCCAATCTTTGGAATTAAGAGATAAACTAAACAAAATCAAAAAAGGAAAGCAAAAACAAGAACACAAAGCAAAATCTAAATCTTAAATACCATAGTAAATCTTGAGCTCAAATGGACTACGCAGAGCATAAGAGAAATTTACTTTTACCATAGAAAAGCCCATGATTTAACATTTTATTGCATTTGTGTGACTTTTACGTACCTGGAAATCACAATTTTAAAATTCCTAACAATTTTCCTGATTCTTAATCTGAGACAGAAGAGGGTAAGAAAAAGTAGTCTGAAATTCTGACATCTCAACCAAAATAGAGTTGTTTCGAGTCTGGCTAGCATGCTACTGCATTAAGACTAAACACTGACCAGAGTCAAAATGACCCATTTCAAAAGCAAAGCCTTCCCTGAAAAAGCATAAAGGGACACCATGCAAGCTGTCCAACACTGAGAAAATGTCTTTTGAAAGAAAAAGAAAAAGATGGAAAAACCCATGACAACATCTGAAACTGTATATTCAAGAGTCAATGTCAGACCTCAAAGGACATAAACATCTAACCAAATCACATTTCATTAACTGCCTCTTACTAGAAAGGGCTGGTTGAGTTTATCAAGGCAATATCTACCTCGAGATCAGAGTTAACAGGCCACAGAAATGCATTAAGTAATAGACTGAGCAGATAACATGGACCATTTCCATCGGACCATCTCTTATTTCAAGACCGAGCCAGACGACAGACTAGAAAGAGCCCATTGAGGAAACAAGTTTGCTAAACATATGGCTGTACGGCTGGGAGAGAGGTTCAGATGCTTTTACCACTGTACTGTTATTGTAAGTGCCCCACACATCTCTGGGAGAAGTTTTCATCCATTCTATCAGGCCGATGAGAGCGAGACATTGGAGAGGTGAAGCAAACCCAACAGTTTGATGTCAGAAACAGGAGGAAAGGGTTGGGGAAGATTGGGAACAGAAAAAGTGTATGTCTCTTATTCTGTGTAATCTTATCATCTCCCTCCTCTGAGATGATCGCCATCCAGATGGGCCAGAAGTCTCAAAAAGCCATTTGTCTTCATTAGATCTGAGAAAATGAATAAACAGACTCTGCCGTCTGTTTTCCCTGTGCAGACTATGGGCAAAAAGGAACCAGGTGCACAGTAGCAAACGCCTGCACTTAATAACCGATTTTATCCACCTTGACACCTACACCTACCATGTTTCAAACACACGGGTCAATGATATAAGTGCCCCTGATGTAAAAAAAGAAAAAAATATTTAAAAAAAAAGTGCCAAGTTCTCTGAAATCTACCATTTATATACTCATGTTGGTTTAATGTTCTTTTTCAAGGATGTCACAACAATGGTACTGACAATAACCTTAATATTTATGAAATGAAACGCCAAGATCATGTTAATACTACACATATGATAATATAGTAAATCCAGTGCAAGTTGTCACAAACAGTAGGTGACAGATTAGCACCATCACACTCAAAAGTTGGCATGTGAGACAGCCCAGTCTGCATAAATAACCACTAACTGTAAATTATCTTTCTATACTTTTGTAAACTTGTTCTTCGCCTCCCTACATATAATTTAAGAGTGATTCACTGGCCAAAAAAAATGAGAAAACAAATGAATGTTACTTTTTTTATTAAAGGATTTCATATATAATATCACCACAAATTATTTTGGCCACGGTAACAGTTAACTACAAAATGTCATAACTCTACAAATGCCATGACTGTACAGATGTCAAGCAAAAACATTTGCCTTTCTTTTCCATAGCGTTATTACTGACTCACATTCATTAGGCTAGCATGTTTCATTTGAGAACTACAACACACTACTTATAACTTAATCTCTACAAATTTATAGTCATGAGAAACTAAAAAAAAAAAAAAAAAAAAAAAAAAAGACCGCAGGCCATGAAACATTTTGTTTGAACGTGGCCATGACTGGCAGCATGCACAAAGAGGTAGTCCCAAGTACAGCTCAGAGTCATTCGAAAAATGGAAAGCCTCCATTGTCTTTAAATCCATCAACAGCTAGTCATCAATTCCCTAAAACTCTAAGTGGAGACGGAGGGAGTGGGGGGGATGGGGGTGTTGCTGCTATATTACATTTCCACCACGGTGGGGGAGAGCAATTTCAGTGGCTGAAATTCAAGACAGTGTCTTCTGAGTTTAAAGCATCTTGCAAGTGAGCTAGGCTGAATGAAGCAATAAGCACACAAAAAGAGAGAGTGAGAGATGAGGGAAGGGAAAGCGATGAAAGAGTGCTCAGAAATTTGCTCAGATATATAAGAAAGGTAACATGGAGGAAAGCTTGAGCAAATTCCAGGGCTGATTGCTGGGAAATTGCACCGTCTGCTCCAAACAGCTGATGTTAAGTGACTCTGCATCACCATGTCATTCACAATCATGTCATTGTAGATTTTGCACTTTACTTGAAGCCAAAAAAAAAGATTAAAAGCACCATGAAAGAATCATAAAAGTGGTCCACAATTCACTTGTGTTCTATATTCCAGAGCTTTTGTAATCATATGCAAGCTTTGTGCGAGAAAACAGACCCCAAATTTAGGTCATTATTCACTGCACATCTGAATCTTAATCCCTGCAAAATCATGAGAGAAGTAGAGTTGTTCAGCTTGTGAAAGAACAGTTCATTTGAATCGAACCTTTTGAATGTATCTGTTGGTTTAGTTCACAAAGCTGGTCTGAAAGATTAAATTCACAAATTGTACTGTTATGGTTCCTGAGTTCAACCCATTGATAGCTCTTTTCCACCAGAATTGTTAGCGTTCTGGAGCTAGAGCTTGTTCTTGGCCAGGCGAACTGAAGTCTGTCGTGAACTGGCTGCATGTTTCCACAGACTTAAGGAACGAACAGTGATGTAATGCTGCTACGTGTTGTTTACCTGACTATAAACAGTCTAAAATCAAACATTGCACATCCCGGTGTTTGTGCAGGCAGTGTGGCAGCTCTGTTTTGCCGTTCACAGTACCAGGGTATGATTCTAGCATATCGGCAGCTCAAACTCTAGGTACAAAAAAATGAGTGGTACAGTACACTGCAGTACTTTAGCCATTATATACATACACATTTTACGTTGGTGATAGTGTACGTCTGTCCAATGAAGGACAGAATGCCTACAAACTTAAACTTCAAAAAGCGGACAGCAGGGCATTACTAGGTTTCAAAAACAGAGATGGTCGCTCTTAATGTGTCGGTCTTAATCTTAGAATACTCATTTCCTGACGAAGCACCTTTCAAAGTCAGACAGTCTCCTCTGAATCTGTCCGTCTCTCTCCTACTCTACAGGAGAACAGGGGTTTCTTTCAGTGCTCTGAGGAAAGGTAGAACGGTCAGGCGAAAAGCTTTTTGAGAACCCTCCCCAGATCACTGGACACACACTGGTGCTCATTGTCCAATGTGGTCCTGATTGGGAAAGGAGAACTGTGGGAATAGACACTGCAAACCCTACTGTCTGCGGTCTAGACACTAACCTGATGTCTGATGTACAACTAATACTTGCATTCATTCAGCTGAACTCTCATCTGCTATTCTGAGTGCTGCCAAAGACTTTAGATATACAAAGACAGTGCACTCGTATTACTATGAATGGGAGAAAGTGCAACGGGCAATATGGCGGAATAAGTCCCGCCTTCTAAGTAAAAGAGCCAATCGCCAATCGGTAGTGACTGCATCACTGCAGCTGACATTGGAAGCTCCGGTTGCTATAGAAACAGTCAGTGTTCTGAGATGTGCAATGAGGACTGTGTACGCGCATTGGCTGGTCCAGCCTGAAAATGCTTTCTTTTTCTTTCATGGTTTTGATTATTTAGAAACAACATTTATTAAACAGTTATCAGATTTTATTGGTGATATGAAATTTAATTGTAAGCTTGGTGATCAGCTTTGGAAAAATTGATATTTCCCCATTCAAAGAGATAGGAGCTGCACTTGCATGACTAAAATAGCTGCCCGAGAGGCATTTCAAAGATGGCCGCAGAGTGAGATGACTTGCCTGAAAGTGACTTTGGTGCTGCAGATTCTGGATGTACACTCAACAAATGCTCCAGAGAACAGTTAAACCAAAGGAGAGGAACCACAGAATGGCAAACAATTGACATGATGTAGACATACACCCAATTCTTGTTTTCATGTAAACAGACAGTTTGGAGAATCTCACTGAGTTTATCCACATCCTGTGGTCAAGCCTAATCAAAGCTTTTCATCACTGATCTTGGACCTACAGTGTCCTGTGGGGATTGAAGCATTGTCCACGTCATGCTGAAGGCCTCCACTCAGATATTACCCTCCGACAATGAAAGCAAAGTAAAAAAAAAAAAAAAAATTGCAGCAATTTCCTAAAAAAAGTCTGATAGGGCCACTCAAAACATTTCACATTAATACTACTTAGTAATAAAGTATTAAAATTCATAATTTAAGATAGTGAAGTTGAAATTATTGGGGTAGGCTCCACATTAAAATGCCCGAATAAGGTTTTGCTTCAGGACCCAGATTACATACCGACAACAATTATTTATTGCCAGCATATTTCAATAGCTAATAAATTCACTACACAAAGCCACGTTTATTCTGATTGCATGGAAACATGTATTAGTCTGGGATGTATTTTCTTTTATCTCACAGTTCATGGTTTTGTTACATCTATTCATTTGTCCATTTTGGCTAGTTTCTATTAAGTGACATGAATTTGATCTTTAAAATCTCAAGAACATTTGCATTAGAAACAAGGTAATAGATAATACATTGATCTACAAAACAGCATACAAAAAAATAAATAAATAAATAAATAAATAGTCCTTACTATCCACAGGGAGCCCCTCTCTTTTGTTGACAACAGTTCTCATTACAAGTTTGTGAAAATGGCCAACGAATGTTGCGTTCCCAAATGAACATAAGTAACCCAAACTCTGAGCAGATGCAGAGATGCACTCAAGCACTTCCCATGACAACCCACGGCGCCCAGCCTGGACTCTCAATAGATCAAAATAAACGTACATTTTAAATGTCAGTGTTGAATAACTCCACAGCAGATCAAGCAACAAACTCAACTTTGAAGGTCTACTTTAAGTGTTCAATTGAATTGGAAACTTGGAGTAATGGACTCAAGACTAAAATAAAAACATGTATTTTATAATTGAGATTTCAACTGAACAAAAATCAACTGAGCATTGAACCAGTGGATCTGCTTCCTCTGAGAAGATGGTCTGATTACACAGGAGAAACACTGGAGAGGTAAAAGGTACCACAGATTCCCATGTTGATTACAAAGCTGTGAAGTCCCACAGGAAATCAAAGGCACATCAAGTGTTGGGGGCCTGGTTGCCATGGTAACCGTGGTGTGCATACAGGTGTCAGATGTTTATCTAGTCAGGAAAAAAAAAGTGTGCCAGAGGACAATGGGTGTGTGTTTTCATTCTGCTTCATGAAAAATGATTTGTGGCATCAAATGAGAAATCAGTAACAGAGGTTTCTTATATGAAAGTGTTCTGAGGGACAAAACTTCATAGTCAAGCTTTATATTCAGTCTAAGACTGAAGGGAAGGTATATTGTAGACTTTTAGTAGATTACACCAACTGTACATTAAGTAAAGAATCAAAACTTATTGCATTAATAAATGTCCATGGTCCAGTTGTGCACAATTTTAGAGCACAATACAAAAGTTTAGTATTTCATAACATTTTTCCACTGCTGAAACTTATGTAATTTGGTGTGGACAATATTAAACAATAACACTATAGCCTAACATGAGTCCATTCAGTGAATTTGCAATGGGTAAAATAACAGTTAACGTTTCCCAGTGAAAAATAATTTCCCTCAAAAACATGGCCCATTATGGACATTAAAGGACTGTGAATCTTTTTTTTAGTGATTACTCCTGTCAGCATACGTTTCTAACATCTTAAGTTTTAGAAAAAGAGAATCCCCTGTTTTGAATAATGGCATCCAGTGGTGAAAACCCAGTGACCTTTATACTGTAGCAGTGAGAGACGCCGAAGGTGCTGCAGTTAACAGCAAAGCAAAGCAGACGTCTACCAGGCCACGTAGACTCCCCCAAAGCTCCTCCTCACAATGACCACCAGGACTGAAGAATAAGACACTGGCTAGAGCTCACGAGAGAAAAACATCAGCAAAACATAATGGCTCCAGGAACAAAGAGGTGTGTGGTGGAAGTTCAGCCTTTAATATACCAAAGAGCCCTTTACATTGTGCCAGAGACAGTGACTGTCTCAAAAACTAGTGAGCTCTCTACATAGACAAGAAAATCTCAGTATAGATATCAACGGACCATTTTCACTTTTTCTGGGTTCTCAGAAGCAAAAGTTGTCATTAGTTAGGTAAACTTCCATAATAGTGAACTAGTAGTGCTGCCCCTTAATAATAGACTAATCATTAGTTAACTACAAGAGGCTTAGTCAAACAAAATTTGTATTAGTCGGTTAGTCGGAGGAAAAAAAAAAAAAAAAAAGTCCATGAGGGACAGATTTACCGTTAACGATGGGTCCTTGTTCCTTGGTAACTGCAGTATGTCAGGCAGGAAATCCAAACATTTGCCTATCATCCATCGGCCTCAAATATGGCTTATCTAAAACATGCAAGTAATAGCAACCTGGCCACTTGCGCTAACGTTAACCTACGCAAATGTGCACTATTATTAGGCACATATCCAAGTGTTTGTGCAGAGTGTGTAAGCTGAAGTACTAATACACTTATTGCGTGACATGGAGGCGCTGGTGCGATCACTTGCACTTTCTCCGATAACAGAAAGATAAGAGTAATGCATGATTCAAAAGTGTAAAGAGTCTACTTTTATGTGTGTAAACTCACAATAACAAGAAAATGTTGCTATATAGGCTATATTACATCTATATAATATATATAATTTATTAAACGCTCATTATGCTTTAGTATTCTCCTCAGTATATAGTTAAGTAATTTGATTAATATAAACATGCGATTAGCCAACTAATCGCTTAAATGAATGACTTCTAGTCAACTAGAAAAATCCCTAGAAACTAGAACATATATAATTTTTCAGATTTTTCTGATATAATCCTGATTTAAAAATAACATTAAAGTATAAAATCAGAACCCTTGACATTCCCACTATACAGCATTTTAGGCATCATAGGCACATTATTTGCAGTGCCAAACAAATTATGTTCTTACGATGCCCAAAAACCCAAGCCAGCAACTCAGTAGGCTGAGAAACAGCTTCTGTATATACATGAGCAAAAAACAGCAAAGCAGTCTGGCTTACAGCAGAATGAACAACAGCTATCCAGACGGAGAGGACAACAGAGGATTGGCAGGTCAGCAAACAAACAGACACGTGCCCGCACGCACATGCCTCTCGTTGGATAAGACGGAGGAAATATTGGCAAACGCCTGCACCATACAAACTCTACCTAGGGTGCGCAGCCAGCCAAACACCATCGCACACACGCACATCTTTCCCAAGGCTTCAGGCAGACAAAAGAGGTAGTGGGTGCGCCCGAGGGCAGTGGAAAGACTCTGGAAAAGCTTAGCAGAGCAGCAGGGTTTACGCTACACTGTTATCTCAGGCTCTGCAGAGAGACAGCCTTTGATGTGCTGAGCCACAGACTACAGGCGAGAGGAAACAGGCTGGTTAAGTAAATGTAGGCAGACACAGACGCACACACATACGGCACATACAGGAACACAAAGATGCCAGTTAGCATATATCCCAAGGCCAACTCTCCAGCTAGGCAAACACCAGTTTGATTCATGGTTTTAAAAAAAAAAAGAGGGAAAAAATAAAAATAAAAAAAATGCCACAAATACATTAGAGAGTGGTTTTGCCTATGGCTTCTGGTGGGGGGAAAAGGAAGACTGTCTACAGTATTTGCTGTATTTCAACAATCAAGCATCTGTTGCAACTCTATTCAAGAAGATGAATGGAAGGATGATTGTTATTGTCTGCATTCAAAGGGTGGCAGACAGATATAATTAAAAAGGTAAAAATAGCTATATTCATATGCCTTATAAGATGTACCATGGTAACCATGTTTTGTGTGTTTTTTTTTTTTGTTTTTTTTTTTTAAGTAAGATTCACCATTTTGTTTACATGGCTAAATTAACCATTTTTTAGCATATTATCCCACTTATTACATAATTACTTCATTATGAAACTGGTAGTGCATGTATTTATTTGCTAAAATTCCACCAAAATAAAAGCTTGATGGTTTAACATTACAAAATTAAATTAAGCAGTATTATAAAAATCACTATTAAAATTTTAGTTGTACTAAATTATTTTATTAAATACTTAATTTTCTATTTTAACAGTATACAGTAGTAAAAATATTTCTTTTTTTTTATAATTACAATAAAAATCATTTTAGTCATATTGAATGGGTCAAAACAGTGAAAATGTGGCCTATGAAAACTCAAGCGGAAAGAGATTTTTTTTTAAACTGTTCACTTTGTCACTGAAAGAGGTTTGAATGGGTTCTTGTAAAGTGTAAACCAAAGTGTATACATATTTTCTCCAAATCTTTTATCCCTAAAAAGGATAGGATGGCTTTACTCAGAAGAATCAAAGAGTCTTCTGAGTAAAAAGCAATTATTCAGCTTTTTAATTTTAATTTGTTTTTTTTTGTTTTTCCTTCTATGCAGATGCAATCCCCAATAAAATCACCCCAATTATTCTGGAATAATTCTTTCCATTCTTTTAAGTCATCTGGTAAAAATTCCTGTATTTTTATACAAACCACAATATATATCACATCTCAGTTTTGTTTCCAATATCATGCAGCCCTAATAAAATTTTATTTTACATTTAAAGGGTTAGTTCACCCAAAAATGAAAATTCTGTCATTACTCACTCACCCTCATGTCGTTCCACAACCGTAAGACCTTCATTAATCTCCTGAACACAAATGAAGATATTTTTGATAAAATCCGATGGCTTACTGAGGCCTCCATTGTCAGCAAGTTAATTTTCTTTTTCAATGCCGAGAAAGGTACTAAAAACATTAAGATTGAACTGCTGTACTCACATGAACCGTTTTAAATATTATAAAGTGACTTATTATAAATACTTTTTGTGCACCAAAAAAACTAAACGAATTATTCAACAATATCTAGTGATGGCCGATTTCAAAACACTGCTTTATAAAGCTTCAAAGCTTTACAAATCTTTTGTTGCGAATCAGTGGTTCAGAGCGTGCATCAAACTGCCAAAGTCACGTTGAGCCATTGAAATTTCAAAACACTGATTACGTAACAAAGCCTCGCTTACTGAAATCATGTGATTTTGGTGCCCGAAACCACTGATTTGAAAAAAAAAAAAAAAAAAAAAAAAAAAAAAAAAGATCCATAAAGCTTCGAAGCTTCATGAAGCAGTATTTTGAAGTCCATCACTAGATACTGTTAAATAACTCATTTTGTTTTTTGGAGCACAAAAAGTATTCTCGTCGCTTTATAATATTATTGTTGAACCACTGTAATCACATGAACTGTTTTAAATATGGTTTAGTACCTTTCTGGGCATTGAAAAAGGAAACTAACTTGCTGGGAATGAAGGCCTCACTGAGCCATCGGATTTTATCAAAAAAATATCTTAATTTGTGTTCCGGTGATGAACCAAGGTCTTACGGGCTTAAAACGACACAGTAAATAATGATAACATTTTTGGGTGAACTAACCCTTTAACAAGACAAATGCTGCAACATACAAAATAAAATTGATATAGTAATATTTTTTTTATCTGTAAGTCAACCTGGGCTTAGTTGACTGGATGAGCAGACATTTGTATATTCATATATATAGACATTTGGAGGAGCAGAGAGTACAAAAATTTGACTGCTAAAGGCCATGATTCATAAATCAGAATCACATGGCTAGTGTAGTGACACAGGGTTATAGTATTAATTAACAATAAATAGTAATAAATGTTAACTGCAGGTCTCACTGTCAAAATGAAGTGGATGTCTGTGCTACATGGACAGCAGACAACTACTATGAAACAAGAACAAATCTGCTGTATTCCCATTTTAAATATTAAATAATTATCAAAATTTTAAAGACAACTCTTTTGCCATGCTATTAAACCACATAAAATTTAAAAGAATTTGAAAAATAAGCCACAAAACATGAAGACAGAAAGTGAGAGGGAGAATGTGACTGTCTTCCTGTAGAGCTTTGTGGCTCAACTCCCTGTCTCTATAGGATTATCTTCACTAATAGTCCTTAAGTCAGTCTGAGTGAGCCACCAGATGCCCATTACTCTGCATACAGCAACATCTCCTCAGACATATGGACCCAACACATGGAGAGCGCTTTAAAGGGGACTTATTCTACATGTGGCATTCAACTGAAGTTCACCTTTAAGACTTCTACACTGTATTAAAAAAAAAAAAAAAAAAATGACCGTTGCAATTAGTGTAATTTAGTGTTAGAATAACTTCCCTTGATTGAACTTGAGAACTCAAATATCCAAGTTGTCAATTAATACAACTTCACATTTTATAAGAACACTAATAATAGACAAAGCTGGAAACGACTTTATTGCAGGGCACTCTTAAAAGTAAAGGTTCTTTATTGGCATTAATGGTTCCATCTTTAACATCCATGGAATCTTTCCATTGTGCAAAATGTTCTTTATAGTGGAAAGACATTTAGATTAAAATGTTCTTCACAACAAGAAAAAAAGGTTCACCGAAAGGTTCTTTGGATAACTTACAATTGCTCTATTGCATCGCTATGAAAAGCCTTATTTTGGAACCTTTATTTTTAAGAGTGTGATATGTAAAATGACCCTTGTTACGATTGACTAATCTCCATAAGCCAATGTAGTTCATGCTGGTTAACATCAGAGTGGGTCAAGGTGCTAATCATCGCACAGGTATTGTGGCGGGACATGTTAAATGTTCATGGCTGTAAAGCAGTCTTAATGTTTTCTACAGCACCATAACAAAAGATTGTAAATTTGAGTTTGCAGTCGGAACTGAACGCAACAGGAAAAGTCTGTGTAACATAAAAAGCATGTAAATACATAAACATGTAATACATGGTATGGATCAACAGCACTTTGTTGTAAAATGCTACAAATTAATTTGTATTACAAGACATGATTTCTTCAACCATGTACAAGTATACCAGATTTACAAAACTCACACTATACAACAAGCCCTGATCCTTAGAGACAAGCACTTCAACTTCTGTTCCCGATGAAAGAGAGTGAAGGACAAGTTTCTCCAGTGCCCTGGTGCAAAGAAACGGGGGCCTGTGACTACATGTAACGAAAGGTTTCATGGGCCTGTCCTTTCTGTAGAGAGACACATGCAGTCTGATCTCCAGCACCTGAGGATTCTGATGCACACAGTAAATAATTCAGTGTCAACAGGGTAGAAAGAAGATGTGAATGTGGGCCAGCGAGAGAGACAGATGGGCAGAGAAGCACCTCTAGGGGTGCATTTTTAGGAAAAAGGTTTTTGGACAATCTGTTTATTCAAGCAAAGTTGGAATCCAAAAGATGTAGTTCCTCCAAAGCAGTGAAAGGTTGTTTCACATGAGCTCTGAGAACTGTGCTAAAGGCAACGGGCTCCTTCAAGACTTCTAAATTATGCAAGATTTGGCACATGTGAGTTTATTACCTAAAAAGCACAACAGGCATTGGCTTCAAGCAGAGTGACATTCTTGGAAACTTCTCAGAATGACAGAAAACATCCAGAGTTTGACATAAAGACCCAAAAGAGTTTACTAAGCAAGTGTGTTGCAGATGGTTGGCTTGATTGAATCGGAATCATCCTGCAGTGCCAGTGGAGGATGCTGGGATGCCACTGACCACGATTCCCCAAAGATCTATTCATACAGCCAGGTGTTACTATGGAAACAGCCCTTCACTGGGGGCCCCCTTCTTCTGAAAGAAGTGTCCTGCATCACAGCAGTCAGTGTGCGAGTGTGTAAAGATTGTGTTGGGCAGGAGATGGGGGTGTAAGACCTTCCTCAGAGAACCAAACGACAGAAATGCTGGCATAAGAGAATTAAGACAGCTCACTCTAAAAGGCCCTTTCATATGACTTGCATCAATGTTCCACAATGTGTTAAACCCTATATAGAACAAAAAGAATCAGCTACAGTGTTACCCAAGCAGCACTCAAAGGTTCATACAGTTTCAACTGCTTTCAATTTCAATTGCAGACCACTCAAAGCTCAGCCAAAGTTTACCAAGTCTCAGCCTCAGACATGAAGTCCACGGACCATTGGTTGAACGTTTTATGTATTAGGCACACAAAATGGGAAACACTTCAGGAGTTTCAAAGTCATCATCTGATTGGTTGAATTCTACAGGATTTCCGGGAGACGCGCATGTCGCGTTCTTTAACCGTCCCCCGGGAAACAAAGCCATCGTGACTACAAACCCCCTCTTGGAAGCAGAAAGTCGTTGTGTTCACAACTGTGACAATGGGCGCTTATCAGGATCAACAAAACGCTGGATTTTTCAAAAGTATGTGAAGTTTGCGTCGCCATTGTTGAAGTAAACTTGCACAATGTTCTTGAATGTATATTTATTAGATGCACGTCAGACTGTTATTGTACGGACTTTGAATTTTCACACCCCTCAACACGACGCGGAACAAAACTAACTGTGATTGGTTGCTTTAAGCCGCGCACACACTTAACGATTGTAAGGCCGATTATGAATGTAAATTGATACTTATGACTGATCGCGCTCAAACGCGTCCAGTCAGAGCCAGTTGCGTTCAGTCTGTGATTACAGTCGGTGTTCAAATTCCATGTGTAAGTATATAAATCGGCTCCAGTCGAAGGAAACAATCGGTATGCGTGTTCAGTTCAGTCTTAGAATGTTTCAGCTAATCGTTAGGTGTGTCCCCGGCTTTACATGTCAGTCTAACTACGAGAGACTGATTACCAGACAACTCATATGATAAATAAAATTAAGGTACCAACAGGTTCTTTTTTTTTTTTAAGTGACGCCAAAGAAGAATTCTTTTAGGTTCTCCAAAAGACCCTTTTAGTGAACCATTTTAATAAACAAAAGAAGCTTTTACCACTGTAAACTAGTGTTGTAAAAAGTACCGACCACAATACCAAGTCTGTACTGAAATTTTAAAAATGTGACGCATTGAGCGCTATTGAGCGGATTCGTAAACACCTCTGATTGGCAGTTGTGTTCACACACTCATCTGATGTCTGTGATTGGCTACAATGATCAACGCTTCAAAAACATGTTGCAAATAGACATCAATCACACTGTTCATGGAGCGCTTACACAAATACACACAGGAGCGTTTGAAAGCAGGCAAAAACGGGTCAGCTGATCTACATCATTGATCAAATAGGCCCAATTTGTCAATTCTTAATTCTACTAATTCCTAATTATTTTGTGTAAACGGTGTGTAAAACAAGTTCTCCATTTCAGCAAATCTCATTTACTGTCTTTAAACAGTATTATGCATAAATATTGGCCACCCTGCTTTTTAATTTGTTTATGCCACTAGGAATAGGCATGGAGCATTAGGACCATTTTCACTATATCGTATACAGTTTCCACTTTCTTGCTAACTAGTATATCTATAAAAACTGCACTTCAAATGACAATACTTGGAGCACTTTTTGTATGGAAGTCAAAGAAGCCTTGGACTAAGGCCCTGCCGTGAGTCATGTGAAAGGGCACTTAAGACGAAGGCAGACTTTTTCCTGAAGTGGATGAGGGGTTCCCACGTGAAGTCCTGATAATTCTATTGTCATCCAAAACTGATGTGAAACTGATAAACCTCACATTTGTTGATCATAGTTCATGTGAAGTATTGTGAAAGCATTTGGTCTCATGGAATACAGGGCCAAGCGAAGGAACTAGATTTTTTTTTTTCTTCCCGTGCTGATGTTCGGGGGAGTTGGTGGGGGGCAGGGCAGCTGTTGGGTCCCAGGGTGAAACCACAAAGACACAGAGGACACAAAGAGCTCAAGACAATGCAGAGGGCTACCCTTTCACAACCTCTCATGGGCCATATTGAGAGCTAAAGCAAAAGACCCTGGTGGAGGTAATCCTTTTATATTTTGAGAGAGTGGATACAGCAGCATGCACAGACAGAGAAAAAGCTTTTCTGTAATGCTCGAACACTTTCCAGGACACAATCCAAAATATTCACAAATCAAAATATACACAAGCAGACACTTTCCAGAATCTACATTCAAGCTACTTTAATTCAGTTATGCAGCATCTGAGAAATATAAGTGTCAAGCCTTGTTTACACTGCACGCGTGTGCGGCGCGTTACGGCTCCGGCAAGGTTTTGTTCCGTTCTCCGAGCGGTGTCAACTCACACCAGAAGCATTTCAGAAGCGAAACGGCTGGATACGCGAGACCACTAGATTTGCCTGTCCAACGTTGTTTTCGTTGATTTTTCCATGTTTTTAATATCTAAATTGTTATATTTTGACGGTTTAATTGTGTTTATTGCTATGCCATACCTTATTTCGCTGTAGCCATACAGAAGGCTTCACTGAAGAACAATTATTAAATCAATGTAATCCATTTTGTAAAATAAAACACTGATACATGCGTTTTCTACAGCTCACTTAAAAAGGATAGTTCACCCATGTCATTTCAAGCCTGTATGACCTTTTCTTCTGCAGAACACACACACACAAAAAAAGGTATTTTGAAGAATGTATTGTTTGTAATGTAATGAATTGTCATTGTCCATACACTGAAAGTGATTAGGGTCTAAAACAACGCTGGACCCCACTGACTTGCATTGTATTGAAAATATCTTCTTTTGTGTCCCACAGAAGAAAACAATGCATGTATTGCCTGGAATGACAGGAGGGTAAATGACAATGTTGTTTTTTGGGTGAATTCTCTCATGAAAAAAACATGCAAGTCTAATTTCTTGTTCCAGCTGTCAGTAGTGGGAAAACTCCAGCTGAAATTTCCCACTTCCGATCTCAAAGAGTTCCATTAATTCTGTGTTCCAGACAAGTTGGAAATCCAAGTTACCAAATATAGCTGAAAATAACCAAATTGATTGAAGCTTTACATTGGAAGAGGCGTGTAAGTTTGAAAACATTGTGGAAACACTGATCTATAATATAGAATATATCTATAATATTTATACACATAAAGATCAGTGTGTGGAAAGCATGTCTGTAATGAATGATGTAAAGTTAACTACTCAATTTTCACGGTTTGCTTTATGTAACAAATTAAGTCGTGATACCAACTATAAATGAGTGGCAGAAATGCATATTTTTCAGCATTTTGAATTTAGATGTAGTTATTTGGGTTCATTGTTCACCTTCACCATATAATTACATCATTTTGTTGAGGCCATGTTATGTTTCAGGCTTGAATGTGTCATGTCTTAATAAAGAACTTGAGATTCCCAGGTGCACTTGACCAAATCATCAGCTGCAACACCAATTAAACACACCTGGACCAGCTAATCAAGGTCTACAGGATCACTAGTGCCGTGTTTGAAATTGCCCCCCATACCCTCATTCACGATTCCCTACAATAGTCCACTGATAAAGGCCTAGTTCACTTAGAGTAATGAATGAAAATGAGTGAGGGAAGTCAAACACTGAAGGCACCAGAAGGAATGCCTTTTTGTTTGCGCTTTGCTTGTTGGTTAAAATAAAATAAAATAAAAATGAGCTGTTTCTCTTTTGCCAGAGAACAAGTGAAGCCTCTCTGCATTTAGGGTACTTTACCCGACAACGATGTACTAAAAACCATTGGAAAACTTTTTCCTTTGTGTTTTCACGTACAGACTGCAACGTTATCAAAACTATCCACGTTCACATGGATCAGCAAAAATGATTAAAAACACTGTATTATAAAGAAACACTACACACCTATAGACTGAAAACATAATACGCATGCGCATGATGTCACCTTTTTCACAAATTCACATTTTGTTGTTTACATGGTGACGATTAACTATCGTTTTCAAAAACTTTCACTTTGAAACCACTTTTCAAAAGTTTGCGTTTTCAGGCCCCCAAAACGCTGCTGTCATGTAAATTTAAGGCCAAAACGCTGAAAACGTTTTCCATTTTGAGTTGGTGTTGTGGAGCGAGCTTGTCCACATCTTGGTCGGACTCTGTGGTAAATATTTGACACTTAGCCAACTATGTCAACGAAACGAAACAATCCATTTGAATTATGTCATGGAAACTAACATGTATAAACCTTAATTTAACAATTAAATAAATTTTATAAAATGGTTAGTTCCTATCCTTGATTCTGATTGGTCAATAGCTGTGTTTTATTTATGATAAAACAAAGCTATGACCACTTCACCCAACGGTTCTCTGTATCACTACACAACATCATTAGCAACCACTCTTAGCAATGTAAACTGTTTGTTCTCAATTGATATTGAAGCTTCATTGAAGCTTACTGTATTATGAAGAAGAGTATTGTATGAAAGACATCGATTAAACGAGTTTATTACCTGCATTCAGATTTAGCATTTTCCTTCAGGTCAGTCCTATGTTCATAATAAAAAAAAATATGTTTAAATGCCCGCTGCAATACTTATCCTTTTAACAGTTAAGGGGTTTTCCCTTGACTGACAGCGCTAGATTTCCCCTGACTGTTCACTACATTTTAGTCTTTTCAATATAAAAGTCTTCGTTACTGAGTGACTCACTCATAAAGACAGTCTTTGCCGCCATCTAATGGTGTAATAATTTAACTTCTGTTGCTGTTCACGGTCAGGGACTTTTCCCGGCGGAAGGAAGAATTCATCCTTACAGTGCATTATTGGCACTCTCTAACCACTGAGTGTACATCGATTGTACACTTGTTATTGCGGTGCATTGTGGGATTAAAAGACTGCACTTGATAATGTCCATTATGGTTTAAGACACCACTACAAATGGCTGTCCCCTAAAATAGTGCCCCAATTAAGGTTATGGGTATGATTCCGGCCTAGGAACTTTCAGACGTGTTTGAGGAGGTCAGAGCAAAACTCTGCAGAAAAGTGGCCCCCAGGAGCAGGATTGGACAACCCTGATTTAGGTGTAGCACTTGAAAACCAAGGAGAAATATTAGTTTTTCAGACCACATGGAAAGCAAGAAGTAAATGTGTGATGCAGCTGGCTGGCTAGCAGAATGCTAGTGCTGGTGAAGAAGGATATCACTACACCATTTACTGGATGTAGTGGTACATGTAATGTTCTCCTCCCAGCTTCCTATGATCTCTTAAACCCCCCCTTCATGCAAATCAGAGCCAAGGGCTGGATGGCAAAGCTCTGAATTATTGACATTGCCCTTGCTTAGAGTGTCCAGAAATGCTCTGCACATACAATCTCTAAGGGCCAGGGTGAAGCTGTTACAATGAAATTGGGCCAAATGGAAGGATGGAATTGAGGGAGGTAGAAACATTCTAAACTTTGAAGCTGAAGTGTATAATTTGAGATGTTAAAATGATTTCTCCTATCCCAGTCTAACAAGCAATAACTACAAGTAAGCCATAGGCAGGTTGATTTCCTTGTAAAATGGAAATTCACAAGTTCATGTTTGACATCAACAAACATAAGCATGTGACACAAGCTCACAAGCTTAACAACATGCTGACATTTATGTCAAACGTGAACTTAATGAACTTGCGTATGATAGTTGGCCGGAAGCATTGGTTTATAGTTTAAAAGGTTAAAATATTTGCTTTTTTTTTTTTTTTTTTTTTTTTTTTTTTTAAAAAACACATCTTATCGATTTAATTCAGAAGACATTGATTCATCAACTGTGGTCATAAGGCCAGAACACACCAAGCCGAAGCCGACGAACTAGTGGAGACGAAAGCAGACTGTGGGGTTGGCTCACGTCGGCAGCGTCTGTGTCCAAAGTTGCCCTGACACACCAAACCGACGCTAAACAGCCGACGGCCAAGCAGCACGTCAGTTCTGCGCCTGCGTGAGATGAAATGCCTTTCCGAAAAAGCAGACTGCAGTAGCTGAGCAGCCAATCAGAATGATCAGATGGCCCGACGAGCTCCAATGCCGATTCAACATTTCAAATCGGCCGAAAAAAGACCGACGAGGACCAACTTCAGCCGACGGTGCGGAACACACTGAGAAAACTTTGTCGGCCGACGAAGAAAAACTGCCCGACGGCAGACCGTCGGCTTGGTGTGTTCCTGCCTATACAGATAACTAAGGGTGCTCCAATCAGGATTTTTGAGGCTGATCACCAAACATTGAAAGCAGTATCGGCTGATACAGATCACCAAAATAAAGATTTCATGATAACTAGAAGGCTTCAAATAGACCCATGGGGGTTATTTAGCTATTCTTAACAATGTATATTAAGTATTAAAATTAATAGATGAGAAAGTATCAAATTGACAGCTCATTTATTGGCAAACTCCATTCTCTCTCCTAGAGGTAATTAGAAACAGCTTGGAGCTTAAAAAATATAGCTTTCCTGTGAAAAAAATAAATAAAAAACAGAATAAACAGTCTTATCAACAGGAAGTAGGCTAATCAAATGTAAAACAACACTGCATAGTCTGCACTGTATAAATTAAATAGATTAATCCTACTAAATTTACTAAAGAGCAGAGAGTGGTTTTCTCTTGGTCTTTTATTGTTTGATAAACAGATATTTCAGCCAAAAATGAAAATTCTTTCATTTTCTCACCATCAAGTTGTTCAAATCCTGAATGAATTTCTTTCTTATGCTGAACACAAAAGATGTTATTTTGAAGAATGCCAGTAACCAAACAGTTGATGGGCCCCATTGACTTCCATAATATTTCTTTTCCCATACTATGGAAGTCAATGGGGCACATCAACTATTTGGTTACAGACATTCTTCAAAATATCATCTTTAGTGTTGAGCAAAAAAAAAGAAATTCATATAGGTTTGGAACAACATGAGGGTTTAGCTGATTTGGATATTAGGTTTAGACTTTTAGGGTTACGAAAGTGTACTTCGATTTTTGGGCTTAAGGTCAGTTTGGCCTGTTATAGAGCAAATAAACAACAAATAATTTGCAGCAAAAAAAAAAAAGAAAAAAGTTTGCTTAAAAAAAGCAACCGGTATCAGAATTGGCCAATTTACTTGTTAAAAAATAAATAAATAAATTCATAAATGGTGCATCCCTAAAATAGAACATCATGTCATTAACCCAATTCAATTTGAAACTACACACTTTAGCTTTAAATGCTTAAGAGATCTAATAAAAGAGTGGTGAAATGTGGGATAAGACCAGGTGTGAGGATTACATCGACATTCACAGATTACCTGTGACAAGACAAGCTCGTCCTGGAATTTTTTTTAGAGGAGATCGCTACAGAACAAGACAAATCCGATTTCCTAATTTCTACACAGCCATCAACTATAAGATGTTTTGTGAGTCTCCTGGACAGCTTAAGTCATCCGTGGGGTTTGAACAGAGGATGGAATCAGTCAAGTGACTTTAGTCACATGATCGGCCTGCTGTGACACACCTGCACATACAGGAAAGAGAAATGAACTAAACAGTGAAAGCGAAGAAACACCCTCCACCCTTTCATCACCAAGCAGTGTGTTTAAAACAACTTCACACAGCAGATAAGTGATAGTGTCGATGCTCAAAAGAGTTTTGGCACAGCAACAGGTAGAATAAGGGATATAATAAGGTCTGCTTTCTTAATAGCACACAAGTTCTGTCTCCTCAACAAATGAAGCCTAATTTTCTTGAAAACAGAGCTGCAAATCTAGAGACATACAACTAATAATGACTGAGGTGGCATAAATTTCTCAGTCTGCAAAGACCCAATGGAAACACTGAAGGAAAATATTGAGAAAGTAAAGAGCTCATTACAGCAAAGCAAATAAACACTCCATAATTCATCAGAAGTGGGACAGGGAGGCTGTGTGTTCACAAGTGTGATTCACAGAACAACACAGGAATTCACCACCCATACAGCAAGGGCATACACCCAAGACATTAAAAAAAAAAAAAAAAAAAAAAAAAAAAAAAAAAAAAGAGATAAAGAGCAAAAATAATCTCTCCAAATGTCACCGAAGGAATTGAAAAGAAGTCCGTGGACAAATTAAGCCTTAGTTTGCAATGTTTTGTTTTGATTTTCTACCAAACTTTGTTTTGGCTACAGTTATAGGAACATAAGAGTCAGGAAGAAAAATGATCAGTCATACACAGTTTTATTATACTAACATCAATATTTCTCTCTGCAAATATTTCACAATGCTTTGGACAACAAAAAAAAAAAAACAGCGTTTGACAAGGCAAGTGTCTGTGTGCAGAGCTCTCAAAAACTCCAAACTAGACACAGGCCAGGGTGGTCAAATAGTCATCCAAGAACCGACTAGTCAACTATATAACCGACCAGTCAGCTCATCACTATTATGGCCAAATGGGAGGGGGGAAAGCAAGTTCGACTGTCCTGAAGTGGGAGTGCTAAAGGTATCAGCCTAAGCTAAACATCCAGTCGCTAGCCAGCTAAACAACAACGAAACAACCAAAAATAAAAGCAGCTGTGTTTTTACTCAGGTACTGTGCTTCTCTCAGAAAGGTTGCTTACAAATTAATTGCCTTCAACAATACATTAAGACAAGAAAATATGACGAGGCTTATCTCACCCTCAGATTCACCAGTACAACGGTGGGTAATAAAGAGAGACCATAGTGTGTTGCTGCGTGCCTAAAAATACCAGCTTCTGATCGTATGAAACTGAACATGTTAAGATGCCACTTAAAGACTTTGCATCAAAAACACAAAGAGAAGCCAATTGAGAAGTTGTAGTAGACTACTGTATTAATTTCAAAGTTTCAAATAAATCCTATAATTTTGTAAGCAAGGTCATGTCTGAAAGTGTGCGTTTATGAGGGTGCATACATGTGGGGGAATTGAAAATATTTTTTGGTAACACTTTATTGTAGGTCTCATTTGTTAACATTAGTGCATTAGATAACGAACTAACTACGAGCAATGTATTTTTACAGCGTTTATTAATCCTTAAATAAAAACACAGTTGTTCATGTTAGTTTATTAAATTATGTTAACAAATACTTAACATAACTTTTGATTTATGTATTAGTAAATGTAGAAATTAACATTAAGATTAATAAATGTAAAATGTAAAAGTATTGTTCATTGTTAGTTCGTTTTAACAAATGTAGTTAACTAATGTTAAATGGTTAGTTCACCCAAAAATGAAAATTCTGTCATTTATTACTCACCCTCATGCCGTTCCACACCCGTAAGACCTTCGTTCATCTTCAGAACACAAAGATATTTTAGTTGAAATCCGATGGCTCCGTGAGGCCTCCATAGGGAGCAATGACATTTCCTCTCTCAAGATCCATAAAGGTACTAAAAACATATTTTAATCGGTTCATGCGAGTACAGTGGCTCAATATTAATATTATAAAGCGACAAGAATATTTTTGGAGCGCCAAAAAAACCCAAAATAACGACTTATTTAGTGATGGCCGATTTCAAAACACTTCTTCAGGAAGCATCGGAGCACAGATGAATCAGTGAGTCGAATCTGCTGTTCGGAGCGCCAAAGTCACATGATTTCAGCCGTTGGCAGTTTGACATGCGATCCGAATCATGATTCAATACACTGATTCATTTGTGCTCCGAATCTTCATGAAGCAGTGTTCTGAAATCAGCCATCACTAAATAAGTCATTATTTTGTTTTTTTTGGCGCACCAAAAATATTCTCGTCACTTTATAATATTAATATTGAACCACTGTACTCACATGAACTGATTTAAATATGTTTTTAGTACCTTTATGGATCTTGAGAGAGGAAGTGTCATTGCTCCCTATGGAGGCCTCACGGAGCCATCGGATTTCAACAAAAATATCTTAATTTGTGTTCCAAAGATTAACGAAGGTCTTACAGGTGTAGAATGGCATGAGGGTGAGTAATAAATGACAGAATTTTAATTTTTGGGTGAACTAACCCTTTAAATGAAACCTTATTGTAAAAAGTTTTACCTATTTTTCCCCTCTACAAAAGGGAGGCCTGGCAGAAAAAAAAAAAAAAAAAAACCTTTGGAAATTTTTCAGATTTATGGGGAAAATAACAAATGTGGATAGATTTTTACCACAATAGGGTGGTTGTATACACACACTGCGGACACAATTATGTTCAAATAGTGAATTTTGAATAATAGGTCCCCTTTAAGGCATTTTCATCTCTACTGGACTAATTTAATGGTCATATGAGAGGATGTCACAGAGGATCTGTTTTAACTTCAAGCTATGAGTGTTTGAGAATTGATTTTACCAAACTCAGTACAAGATTTGACTGTAATATCCATCCAACATGTACATCTCTGTAGAATTCACTCCTGAAAGAATCATCATCCTCTGTGTCAGATTCCTGTGAGAGCACATGAAAAAACAGCAGCACTCCCTGGCAACTCGCACCTCCATTAAAGCAGAAGACATGACAGTCACATGACCATGACCTTTTCTATACCCCAGCACAACAAGTGAAAAGACCATATCAAAAACTCCTATGGTATGGAGTGCACAAAGATTAAAGGGATAGTTACCCCAGAAATGAAAATTCTGTCAAAATTTGCTCAGCCTCATGTCGTTCCAAACCTGTATCACCATTTCTTCGTTGGAACACAAAAGACAATATTTTAAGAAATGTCGCAGCATTTTTTGTCCACACGATGGAAGGTTACAAACATTCTTCAATATATCATCAGTTGTGTTCCACAGAAGAAAAAAAAAAAAAAAAAAAAAAAGTTAAAATGGTTTGAAACAGCATGAGGGGGAGTAAACGACAATTTTCATTTTGGGGTGAACCATCCCTTTAAGACTATGAGCAAACTAAATCAGTGCTGTGGGGCAAGATGTAATAATAACAGCAGAATTTGCAACCATGGTGCATCATGAAGCTCAGCCAAAAAAACAAAACAAAAAAAGCCACACTGTTAAACAAGACCAATTAAGTCGGAGTCTGACTAGATACTATGCACCTGGACTTTTTCACACCTCTTTACATGTTTCTCTACATGAGTCCACAGAGAGTATCTTGGGATATCTGAATAAAAAAAAAAGCAATGAGATCTGCAACCTTTTTTTCCCAGCACTGATTTTTGGGTAAGACTTTCCAATAAAGTAACATTTGATAATCGTTAACATGAATTAAACAATGAAAAATACCTCTATGTTAATGTTAATTTCAACATCTAATACATTATTCAAATTAAAAGATTTTTTTGGTAACACTTTACAATAAGGTCTCATTTGTTATCATCATTTAATGCATTAACTGTGAACTACAAGTGAGCAAAATCTTACAGCATTTATTAAACTTTGCTAAAATTAAAATGCTAATGCTAATAAATTAAAAATGCTAATATTCATGTTAGCTCACAGTGCATTAGGTAACTTAACAGACGCACATTTTGATCTTAAAAATGTATTTCAATATTAAAAATGTTGAGATTAACAAGCAAAAATACTGTAAAGTGTTACCAACTTTTTGTATCCATGTTATGTTAACATTTGATGCATCAGAGATAGACTAAAAATAATTGGATTTTATTAACTTAAATTAATAAAGTAATGAATACTGTAATAAATGTATTGCTCATTGTTAGTTAATGCATTAATATTAAATAACGGAACCTTATTGTAAAGTGTTACCGATTTTTGGTTATGGTAAATGCAAAAAAAAAAAAAAAAAATGTGTTGACAAACATGTAAAGGCCAGTTCACAAAGAACTATAACTATAAAGTTGCAATAATTGCTCAAATCCTGTGAGAATAGTAAAGTATACAGCGCAATAACAAAAGTAACACGGCGGAACAATTTTGTTGGAATCACTTTCAAAATGTTTTCTTTCTCTAGTTGATGAAAAATAAAAACATTGACAGCCATTCAGAATCCACAGACTGTAAAGAGCTTGAGAATTTAAAGCTAAGTATAACACACGCACAATTTTTTCAATATCATCCGTTGGTGAGGAAGCTAATAGTTAATGTTACAGACAGTTACCTCTATACTTATCATTCTTGGTGGGCTGACATACTGCACTTTTATTTGTAGATGAAAAATATGTACAAATGTGTAATAAACGAAGAAAAGGTGTTCCAAATCAGCAGAAATAAGCAAAGCTATCGGAGTGTTCTATGCTTCTGTCTTGTAGTATGCGCTTGCCTTTAGCCAAAATTCACGGCTAAGTGAATTAATGGAGCTTAATTATCAGCAGATCTACAAGAAGATTTCTCAGCATTGGAAGACTTGGGTAAGCCCTTTACATATATTTGACTTATTCTCAAATTCATGAACATATAGCAGACCTTTCAACTGAGCAACAGCATCCATCATCTTCCATCACAGGAGAAGCAGAATGCAAGTGAACTTCAAGAAAACTCACTGGTAGTGAACACCCGGAGGAGTCCAGAGAATACAAAGGGAGTCTGCAGTGAAAGGCTGCTGATTGCGGCAACCCTTTTAACCAACCAAGACTATCTTTAAATCAAAACCACACAGCAGACCTGGCTCTTATTTTAGCTGAGTGCCATTAAGAAGTGGCTGGCCTGAAAAAGAATATTCTGTTCAAAGAGCCACTCATCAGATGACCCGGTTCCTTTCTCTCATCTCCCAGTCTGGTCATGCCTTCTTGTATGCTCTCTTTGTGTCATGTCAAAACATTAAGGGCATTCAGCAATTCACAAAGATCCATAAGGGAGATGCAAAAGACTAAACCTTGTCTGCTTTCTTAGTGTAAAGGCCACAGTGTGAAAGAAGTCAAAATATTAGCATAGACAGATAGCGCTTCACCCTATAGTGCAGGAGGGGGATTCTGGCGTTTCTCGCGTGGAAATGGACGTTGTGGAAAGGGTGTGAGAGGACGAAAGCTTGCACATTATCCACTGTATTTCCTGCTTTTTTTTTTTTCTTTCCCTTCCTTCTAATTTTATCAAACCCTTTCCTCTGTATCCCAGAGTGACCTACAAAATTCATAAACTCAAAAACCAAATCTAGCAAAACCAAAGAGTCAGTGCATCACCGTCCTGAAGCCTTAATTGTACAACAGGTGACAACAACTACTCAAAACAAGAGGCACATTGCTTAGAGACAGTTTTTAAACTTGCAAACTGACCTCTGTCTGTTCTGGAGAAACCTCCCTCCCTCCTTCTCCCAAGCAAAACTTTATTTGACAACAGATATTACATAAACACATGGAGCAATAGATGGCATTACAAACCCTGTAAAACAAGTTACATAATATTACAGATGATGCTGAAACTTTTAAACGCAAGACCCTGAACTCAAATAGGAGCCCCAATCTCCAAGTTTATAAAGCATTATAAAGTAAAAGTATTTGCTTATTTGTGCATAATAAATTTTGTATAGGCATGTGTTCATATGCTACAGTTGTTTTCATTTGTTCAATCGCCTGAGGTTGCAGAAATGGTTGAAAAGTTCTGCTATTGCTATTGTTTTGTGTACGTTGTGTTTGAAATAAACTTCATGAGGAGTTTAAGAGCAAAGAAAACGACCCTTTGACAAACTTGCATCGGCTGTAGTCGGTGCTAACATGTGCTTGTCTCGCGCCGTGCACGCGTTGCACATAAATCTGTACAAATTAATAATTTCACACTTACAGCGTGCCAACCCGGTTAATATTTCCCGAAAATGGCTATTAAAAAGGCGAAAACTCTAAACGGATATTGGCGGGTACTTCACGTGGATTTAAAGCCCTAATGGGAGGCGGCGGTGGCAAAGGCTGAGCGCCGATTGTTAGCTAGCTAAGCTAACGTGCTAGGTTAACCGCTATCAGATGTTCCAGCTGCCTTTGATGACACGGGCACAAAATAGAGCATTGTATATTATAAATGTTATTATCGTATGACAATCGGATGAACATATTTACAAAAACCAGCTTGTCTTAATTGTCCAGGTGTAGGTGTGCTAATAGTGTTAGCTTAAGCTAAACCTCCTGTCGCTAACCGGCTAAACAACAGCGAAACAAGAGAAAAACAGAATAAATACTACTAATACGTATGAGTTTAGTGATCGTTATTAATCTGGAACACCAATCGATTTCGGATATATATAAACACACCGTATAAACTGTGTAGTAAATCATCCAATGCATTCAGAGGGCAACAACAGCGTTTTTATCAGCTGTGAAGTTACATTTTCATCAAACAAGAGAAAAATGTTTCATTTATAAATTCTGAAGTGCGTGTCAACTCAGCGAGTACAATAAAAACAAGCAAGCAAAACAGGGGAAGAGCAAAAAGGCAGTTGCTCGAGCTTTTCTGTATTAGGTTTGTTTTATGCAGCTACAAAACTCTACTAAACACTGTGTATTTAATGTGTCCTGTATCTTGGGTTAGAATAGTTTACCTACAATAACAACAGTTTCGGAAGTGCGCATGAGGATGATTTGTATTATGATATCAGTGAAACACTGCCGTTTTAAATACCATGCAACCTGCTTCTACAAATGGGCACCCTGAACATAAGCAGCGGTACATATATTTAGTATAAACACGAGAAAAGGCCACGCAATCAGCTTCATATGTCCAATAACTGCATGATGTTGTGTATTGAAGCTGATCACATGGCCCATTACTCCTACAATATCAGCCTTGCATGGTCAAGTTTGCGTTTCTGCAAAACACTGTGTTTAAACAAGATGTTTTATTAGACAAATGCATGTATTTACCCTGGAAACTGATGGAAAGACGCACAAAAAAGCTCCTGTGTACAGAAGGACAGTTAGTTCCCCCAGATATCCTATCCAGAGTCCAGTTACGGTCACCGGTCTCTCCTCTTCTCCTCTCCGGTTTGCCCGAAAGAAAGATGAAACGATCCTCTGAAAACGAGTTGAAGTTTTACAAGCACAAACCAAACATTTTCATCCGATGAAATAAAGTAGGAGCGTTACGCGCACCCTTCCAATCCATGAACCAGGGAGAGCTTTCATTAATTATTTATCTTCTGTAAAAACTAAAGTCCCCCTGGAATAATATGTGGCCGATCTAAAGAACGCTAGGGATACAGGCACACGACTCCGACGCTTCTCCGTTAAAGCGCGATCGCCTTTATCCAACTGATTCCTGTACGACTCCCTGTCCACCGATGATGGCGTCACCGTGTCGTCCAGGAACGTCACCATCGCTCGCGTTCCGTGTCTCTTAAATAAGACGTCATTACGTTGCCCATGCATGCGGAGTGCGGACTGTTAGGGGCCGAAAAACATTTTAGATTACAACGCTTTCACTTTAAAACACGGCTTTACTTGTTATAAAAGCAATACCTTCTGGTAAAAAAATATTTTTTGTTTGTTAGTGATGTTGAATTCAAGAATAAACTCTGCACTAACGAATAATTTTTGTAATCAAAACTTGCTACCCTTAGGCTAATATATTTTATGGAAATACTGTTAAATATTTTAGAACAGCCAATTTAAGATTTAATTTTGAAAACGTGCCTTGTCATTTCTGTAGGCCTATTTTCTCTTCTAAAGATAAAGAACATATATTTCTCTTGTGCAACATGTTTCAATGAAACTTTTTGAGCTTCTTGTTTCATGTCAAGTTCTTATTGATAATAGACTTTTGCTTTTTTGTTATTGTTAATAGATAGATAGATAGATAGATAGATGCTGCAGTGGTCAATCTCAAAGGAATTTCAGCAGAAAATATAGTATTTTATTTATTTATTTTTTACCCTTCACTGCAATTTTTTATTTTTTAACATCATCCTTTTATTCATTGTCACTAGCACTTTTTTATTATTTTTTAAAAAGTTCATTTATGTTGTTTCTATTATGCATGTTATGTTGTATTGCACATTTTTCAGATTCAAATCGGTCAGATAAAATACTTCACATAGCTCAACAGTAAAAAAAAAGAAAAAAAAAAAGAAAAGAAAGAAAGAAAGAAAGCCTAATAGTGTAAACTGAATGCAGATAAGCTGCTAAAAGCCCTACAATCTAAAAGTACAATAAATATAATTTAAACTGTTTTTAGATAATAACTAACAGAGCAATCTATAATATGTGATCATTAATGCACGAGTACAGGTCAACACATTCAAAACCTAAATGTATCTGCACGCATTACCCTGATCAACAGGGTTTTAAAGCCAAACAGATCAGACAAGACTGGAGGAGGAACAATCTAATGAGTTCCATCTGGTGTTGTTTTCCACCACTGTTATACTGAAGTGCAACTGTTCTGCTGGACCACATGACAGCAGGACTGCTCTTGCCTATAGTAAAAGGTTTCACTCTAAGGTAAACAATGTTCTTTCATATTCCCATATTCCAGACCTTTGGCATTAGTTAATGCACTCAGTAGAAGCTATTTAAGGTAGAACCAAAAAAAAAAAAAAAAAAGGTTCACTTTATTGAATAAGTGCAGCATGAAAAAAAAGGTCTTTAACTTCTACAGTATATGCTCATGTGTAGATTATTGTTTATTTAGGAATAATGTGTTAACTTAAGTGTATTTTTTGTCAACTGAAATTACCAACTTATTTGCTGTCTTTTAGATGCAGTATTATGGGTAAAGTGGTACATAAATAAAAATCAATTTCAAATAATTGCAGTTCTCTTGAACTTTTCACTTATCAAATCCTGAAAAAAAAGTATCACGGTTTGGACAAAAATATTAAGCAGCATAACTGTATAAACTGTGATAAAAATAAGGATCATGTGACACTAATGACGGCTGAAAATTCAGCTTTTAGATCACAGAAATGAATTACATTTCAAAATATTCAAATAGAAAACTTTTTTTTTAAATTGTAATATTTTACAGTATTACTGGTTTTACTGTATATTTGATCAAATAAATGCAACCGTGGTGAGCATAAGAGAATTCTCTCAAAAACAGTAAAAATCTGTGCATGTAATGAGAACAACACATATGAACACAAGAACAATGATAACAGAAGTTCCTCTTTTAATATATATATATATATATAAAAACATAGCATGAAATGTGTTGGTGTTTTCTCGAGAATTAGTGATGTATATGGAAATATATAAATTGTAAACACACACTTGCAATACAGCAAAATGTAAAAAAAGAATGCAACAAATGTAATAAAATTTACAAAGGTTAAAAGGTTAACATCTTATAATTTAAATGGAATCATGAAATACATCTTAATATTTAAAATTTGATGGCAAAATCATTATTACATGATAAAGAAACAAAATTGTTTATAATCTTGTTGTACTCCATCAAAAAGTGGTGAAAATATCAATATCAAAATGACACAGAGGATCATGTCAGATTCCAGTAGAATTGTTGTATCCCGTTCAGTGCAACAGACAGAAAAACATTTTTGTTTTTTGTTTTTTCTTTTGTTTTTTTTTCTCTTTTTTTGTGCTGTCAAATCAATTACAAACTTTTGATAGATGTGATTAATCAATTTGACAACACTAGGGTTTTTTTTTTATCCAAATGGCAATGTTCTTCACACAGCAATCTTTACTATTTTACAAATATGTTTTTAGCATAAAGTTATAGCGTTATGAAACATAATGTAAAAGCATTTCCCTTATAAGGAACTAAATGCACCTAACTATACCTCAACAAGTACACTGTGCAACATTGGATAAGAGGACACATGAGGACGCTGCTGAAAACAGCATCAGGTCCACAGCAGGTACCTGTAAAACAAATGTGGGAAAAAAATGATTAATACAAATATGTTCCAAACTATACTGACTATGTTGCTGTGAAATCTATAGACTTATAATATAAAGACATATCTATAGACATATAAAGTCTGCATGAAACGGAAGATGCAATCATCTGTTCTTCCCTATTTTGACGTATATCCAAGTGAAACAGCTTCTCGAAGAGAAACAAATGTAGGGTGAGACTTGATTTTGATTGGATCATTGGATGGGTGTGGTTTGCTATTCATGTGATGTCATGTGATTGACAGGTTGACCCGCCCTCAAACTGGTGAACACGTCATCGTAAAAGAGAAGAGATGTTGCTGCGAGAGAGTCTTTTTGATTAAAGATTATGAGGGAAACAAGAATATCAAAAAATAATAATGTGCAATAAATACCGCAATATTCCGTTTAAAGGGTTAGTTCACCCAAAAATGAAAATAGTGTCATTTATTACTCACCCTCATGTCGTTCTACACCTGTAAGACCTTCGTTAATCTTCGGAACACAAATTAAGATATTTTTGTTGAAATCCGATGGCTCAGTGAGGTCTTCATAGGGAGCAATGACATTTCCTCTCTCAAGATCCATAAATGTACTAAAAACACATCTAAATCAGTTCATGTGAGTTCAGTGGTTCAATATTAATTTTAAAAAGTGACGAGAATATTTTTGGTGCGCCAAAAAAAACAAAATAACGACCTATTTAATGATGGCCGATTTCAAAACACTGCTTCAGGAAGCTTCGGAGTGTTATGATTCTTCTGTGTCGAATCATGATTCGGATCGCGTGTCAAAACGCCAAACTGCTGAAATCACGTGACTTTGGCGCTCCGAACCGCTGATTTGACACACTGATTCATTTGTGCTCCGAATCTTCCTGAAGCAGTGTTTTGAAATCGGCCATCACTATATAAGTCGTTTTTTTTTTTTGTTTTTTTTTTTTTGGCACACAAAAAATATTCTCGGCGCTTTATAATATTAATATTGAACCACTGTACTCACATGAACTGATTTAAATATGTGTTTAGTACATTAATGGATTTTGAGAGAGGAAATGTCATTGCTGGCTATGGAGGCCTCACGGAGCCATCGGATTTCAACAAAAATATCTTAATTTGTGTTCCGAAGATGAACGAAGGACTTATGGGTGTGGAACGACATGAGGGTGAGTAATAAATGACATTATTTTCATTTTTGGGTGAACTAACCATTTAAAAAAACAATTGTCAATTTTGATCTCATGTTGACTTTAAGACATGAAACTGCAAAGAATTACGTTTCAAGATCAGATTATTTTCCTTTTGAACTCAATTCAGCGTAAACAGAGCTGTGCCCTTACTCCTGTGCTGATGTGTCCTTAGATATTATCCGTTTATGTTTATATAAACATGAATTTGTCATTCTTGACATCACCTAGCCTTTGTGTAGCTTGCTCCCCCATAGCGCTTGATACCAATCCGATCCTGGGAAAAACACAGTCTGCATGACGTAAGCTTACATTCCTGGCTTGTGGACTCTGACCCTCTGGTGTTCCCAGGGAGAGCGAGACAGAGAGTACGCAAGAGGGAAAAAAAAGAGGCCCTCCTCATTTCTGGCCCGGTCTGAGCCGTGCTTCCACGCATGCCTGCTGTAATGACTACCAGATGTCGATGCTGGCAGCACCGACCCGGGGGTCAGAAGTCAGCAGGCACAGCTATTCTGCTCCTCGTATGCAGCCTCATCAAAACAAACTTGACAGTCTGTGTTTGTGTCTGCATTAGTAAGCAAGTGATTGTTGTTGGGTGTTTTTGTAAGAGCCGTTCACACCTCTGTGCTGATTATGTGGAGGTCAACAGACAATGCTGCTGTTTATTATTCTGTTAGACTGCCACTTCAAAACTATTTGACAATTTAGTCACTTGACAAGAGTCAATGTATCACTAAAAGTGTATTCATGTCTTGGCTTTGCAGTGTTTTTAGAAAAACAATGGGTGTCGTTTCACTTCAAAAAGAAGTAGGGATGCACAAACATGAAAAGCCACAATATATATATACGATTATAGTTTTTAATTACTTAATTATTTAAATAATTTAATTGTGAATTATGTCAAATAAATGCTGTTCTTTCGGATTTTCTATTCATCAAAGAATCCTGAAAAAAATGTGTGATGGTTTTCACAAAAATATTTATCAGCTGTTTTCAACATTGATAATAAAAAATGTTTCTTGAGCATTAAATCAGCATATCAGAATGATTTCTGAAGGATCATGTGATTCTGAAGACTGGAGCAGTGATGCTGATTATAATAATTATTATTATATTCACATTTATTGAGTTCCACAAACAGTGTGAATGTGAAATGAAACACAAACGAAGTGGACTTAAAGGGTTAGTTCACCCGAAAATAAAAAATTATGTCATTTATTACTCACCCTCATGTCGGTCCACACCCATAAGACCTTCGTTCATCTTCTGAAGACAAATTAAGATATTTTTGATGAAATCCGATGGCTCAGCATTGCCAGTAAGACAATTAACACTCTCAATGCCCAGAAAGCTACTAAAGACATATTTAAAACAGTTCATGTGACTACAGTGGTTCAACCTTAATGTTATGAAGCGACAAGAATACTTTTTGTGCGCCAAAAAAACTAAATAACGACTTTATTGAACAATATCTAGTTATGAGCGATTTCAAAACACCGCTTAATGAAGCTTCGAAGCTTTACAAAACTTTTGTTTCGAATCAGTGGTTCAAAGCACGTATCAAACTGCCAAAGTCACGCCCCCCAGTGGTGAACCATTGAAATTTCAAAACACTTATGACGTAACGAATACTCGTTTACTGAAATCATGTGACTTTGGCAGTTTGAAACACACTCCGAACCACTGATTAGAAACAAAAGCTTCAAAGCTTCATGAAGCAGTGTTTTGAAATTGTCCACCACTAGATATTATTGAAAAAAGTCGATATTTATTTTTTTGGGCACACAAAAAGTATTCTTGTCGCTTCATAACATTAAAGTTGAACCACTGTAGTCACATGAACTGTTTTAAATATGTTTTTAGTAGCTTTCTGGGCATCTGAAAGTGTTAATTGTCTTGCTGGCAATGCAGGCTTCACTGAGCCAACGAATTTTATAAAAAAAAAAAATATCTTAATTTGTGTTCCAAAGACGAACGAAGGTCTTATGGGTGTGGCATGACATGAGGGTGAGTAATTAATGACAGAAATTTTATTTTTGGGTGAACTAACCCTTTAAAAGTGTTAAATGAGTCCAGATACAAATGTATTCTTTCTTTCTTTCTTTCTTTCTTTCTTTCTTTCTTTCTTTCTTTCTTTCTTTCTTTCTTTCTTTCTTTCTTTCTTTCTTTCTTCACTTTTTGGTGACTGAAAGAAATCTGAGTAACTCTTTACAGTAAGGTTTTTATTAGTTAACTACATTAGTTACAATGAACAATACTTCTACAGCACTTACTAATCTTAGTTAATGCTAATCTCAACATTTACTACAGTTTATGATCAAAATTAATATCTGTTAACATTAGTTAATGCAGTAACACTTTATTTTACAGTGTCATTGTTACATGTTACATAAAGTTACTATAGTATTAACTATAAACTATGCATAATTACATGCAACTAACCCTAAACAAAACCAAACCCTAATCCTAACCCTACAGTAAGTACATGTAGTTACTTAATATTTCTCAGTACATAAATGTATGATTACAGAGTAACAAAGACACCTTAAAACTAAGTGTAACTGAAGATGTTGCTCATTGTTAGTTCATGTTTAGTTAATGCATTAACAAATGAGACCTTATTGTAAAGTGTTCCCAAAATCTGAAAGAGCAGCAGAATGTGGACAAAACATTCATTTGCAAACAAAAGTCATTGCTTCATAGTTTGCAGTTTTTGCGCATTATGTTTCAGTGTTATTGTATGTCTTTTGTTTTTTTCCCTGGAGATAAGCAGCAGCAATATGATATGTTTATCATATCACAGTTCAAACTGCAAATGTTCTACATGACAAAATAATGACAATATGGCATTCTGGCCAAATTTTGCAGTCGTAATGATCGGGGAACGCTGTTGTGTACTGTAGCACTTGACTAGACTCTGAGGGGCATTCCACTGGAAAGTAAAGTAAGAGGTAACCTTATGTCATTTCACAGTTCCAGGAAATGATACCTTACACATTACATTACAGGGTGTGACACACGCAAACACATTTCTTCGTGCTTTGTCTTGCACCACTTCTCTGTGTTTCGCATAAAAATGGGCACAGTTTTACCATGTCCAGTTCTGCTGGCCCCCATTATTTTTCAAATGTCTAACCCTCCACAACGCCCAAGAGAAAAGCAAAGTTTCATGTTACTGATGAACCCAACGGCTGCTCTGTGTATTTTGCATATACTGTACATTTTTAAAAATGTTATTACAACCATTTATGTGACTCTTCTTCATTACTTGTAAACTATCTGAATGAAAAGTATGAAATGCAGTGAAATATGACGCGTGAATGTAAATCATCAATAAATGCACAACATCTGTCACAGATCTGTCCTGAAAAATTAAATATTTGGAAACTAGTACAATGGCTTTCCTGTTACTAACCGCTAGACAGCTGTCCAAGCCAATACTGTACTGCGAATATGCTCCGACTTTGTTCTAGAAATTGTGTAGCTTTCCCAGGTTTGGACTACATCTTGCATAAAGGAGGGAATAATAAGTCTAGTGTACTCACTGAAAAGCTATTCATTATATTTGGCCAATGTCCACCTTCTTGCCTCCATCTGCAAGCAAACGATGAAAGAACAGATTCTTTATGTTAAAAGCATTAAACAAAATATGTTCCACTTCTTAATTATCTTATCATATGGAAATAGATCATACATTTACACAACTACATCACTTCACACACTTTCGCAGCATTGTTCACAGTGCAAACAACTTTAAACCTATAAATACAGTCTATTTGTATGGATGTTTTGAACCTTAATGTTGAAGCTGTGGTTAAAAAAAGTTGTTTAAGTGTGAATAAGGTTTTTTTTTTTTTTTTTTTTTTTTTTAAATGCCTAAAGAGCAACTTTCATGCAGCTGAGCAAGTTTCTTTGAGCATTTGAATGTTTGTAACGCAATTGCTCCCCCTGCTGGTCAAAGCACAAACTTTAGTAAATTCACTAAAACTGAAGCATGTTGAAATTCAAGTTAAAAAAATTAATGTAATACACTCAGTATAATAATGCTGTTTTTTAGCAGAAACATTTAAGATCATATATATGTTTAAAAAACAAAACAAAACAAAACAAAAAAAACCCCCACCAATTTATCAAGATGTTGCATGTTCCAATTTACGTGTATGTTTTTTTTTTAGAACACCAGACTGCGATTCTCTCGAGCATTGGATTAATCACTATAAATGTGCAATATCTGAGACATGCAGAGCCCAGATATGGACCGTGACTCAGAGTCAGAGGACGTTACTAATAGATGTTTAAGTGGTCACCTTTTGATATCCAGTTTTCTAGATCTTCCATTTCCAACTCCATCACTGATGGGATATCATCCTCAAACATGGGCCTGAGAACAAGAAAAGACCAACACATGTGTTTGTGGGCTGTTTATTATGAAAAGGAAGTTGCTTTTGTCTGCTATGGCAGATTTTTATCTTTAAAGAGGAACTCTTTCACTAACCATGACCAGCTTTAGTGAAATATCATTTTGTCACATTATAAATATATGTGAACAGTCGCCAAAGCACAACAGTCAATAAACGTGTATTAGTGTGAATATTGTGCATATTATTATATCAAGGATAGGGATTATGTTGATGTTCACTGTGAATGTTCAAATTCAAAGTTCAAATATGGTGAATACTAAATAATGGGATTACTAAATAAATGACTACATAAACACAGGGAAATATGACTGTAAAGAACAACTGGATTATTATCGGAAGTTATCAAAATGTAATTGCTAAATTACTGAAAACAATTAATGAGTATGTGCATTGTAAAACATTTTCAGCTGGTTAAACTTAGAAATGAAAGTTCACCTGCTTCCTTAAAAATGTGAGTTAACTCAACTTGAAGATATCCTTTGTTTCAACTCAAAAATAGTCAAGACAACTCATTACTTTAAGTTAAAAATTAAACAATCTTCAAGTTTAGTTAACTTGTGTTTATTTGAGTTAACTCACATTTTTAAGGCAGCAGATGAACTTTCATTTCTACATTTAACCAGCTGAAAATGTTTTACAGTGTGGTCATAAATTAATAATCACCTGAAAACTATTAGTATTGCAATCATGTAATGCTTTAAAAAGTTTTGAAATATTTTTTAGAATTTTTTTTTTAATGGTTTTGTGTTCTCAAGGTCTGATAACATCCAGTTTTGCACCTCTGGTTAGCCACAGATTCACTCAGATCATAAAAAGGACTAAGCAACATATTAACCAAACTACTAAAATGCAGGCATATATCACTGATTATGCATGATTAGAGTCACAGAACATGCTCTTAAAGTGTATACTTACATTGGAACCTTTTCATGGTCTTCATGATCCAAATAAGGATCTTCTTTTGTGCCTTCATATAAAAAAATAAATTAAAAAAAAGATGCGAAAAGACATTAAACAGTAATTTTCTTCATTTTTTAAGACTTCAGTTTCAGGTACCTTCAAAGGAACTAATAGGAAACTGTAAATAATGTAAGGAGAAAGGAAATAAACATTTTTTTTTAGTTTCATAGTGATGGATGGCAAAAACTATGTTGCGAAAATGTAATTAAAATTGTAATTTTTAAGTGTTCTCATTTTTTATTTGCAAAATAAAAATGAATCTGGAGTTTACAAATGCTGCCTAATGGGTTTAAACTACTCTGGTCCATTCAGATTTTCCCCCTAACATACCGTTATCATATTCACCATCTAGTTTCATCTACCACTGGATAGTTCTCAGGAAGGGTAAATATTTGTGTTTTTCAGATAGCCTAAATATGTAAACACCACCTAACTGATGCATTTAGCTGGTTATTTGTATAGGTCTGTTTGAATGCATCCGGACATACCAGCAACTTTTATTCTCCCCCTGCGGTAGATCATGACTACACACACGATCACAGCGACGATGACGAGTGTGAGAACCAGGGGTATGATGATCATGATGACCAAGGTGAGATCATCTTTGACTGCATCTGTATCTGTCCCAATTGTCGGCCCTGATTCCTCATTATCAACAGAGCCACTGTTTGGTGTGGAGCCTAAATCCATAGACGCAATTGCATAAGATTTAAGTAAAGGATGATTTCCTGAACCTGAAAGTCACAGTATAAGATGATCACACAAAGCTGTGAAATGCTTATTTCAGCTTGAGGTTAAGCACATGAAAAGTTTAATGCATACCCTGGTTGCTCCCATCTCCAGATCCAGCTGCATCCCCATTATTCTCTATAAAGAAATAAATGAATAATGAAAATACAAATAAACAAACATCTACACTTAAAACATTTTATACATTTGATCTCTGTATATGACTTATATGGCTTATGAACTACAAAATATTTTTTGCTACATATTACAGCTGTAAAAAACAAAAACAAAACAAAAAAATGGTATTGATACTGTAATTACAATAAACAGCCTTTGCTGACAGTACTTTACTGTGAAATTACAGTACAGCTATAAAATGAAAAGACATTGTTGAAACAGTAAAATTGTGGTAAATGGCTAGAACCAGTTCTACCAGTATTTTACCTTATTTTAAGGTAAAATACAACCAGTTCTACCTTATTTTACAGGTAGAACCAGTAAAATGGTTCTATTTTAAGGTAGAACCAGTTCTACCTTATTTTACAGGTAGAACCAGTAAAATGGTTCTATTTTAAGGTAGAACCAGTTCTACCTTATTTTACAGTCCTGTTTCGCATGTACCCCTGAACCTACCCCTAAACCTAATCTTAACCCATGTTGTTAACTTACTTTCTTGGTAAGTAAATTGTAAGTACATTGAAAGTGCACATACTGTGAAATAAAGTGCAACCCTTTTTTTTTTTTTTTTTACAGGTAATTTTGCTTAGAGGTTTTCAAACTGGGGACCACAAAGGGTTCACAAAATTTGAGTGAAAAGAAAAAGATTTTACGAAATGGCTGATTTTACAAAATTTTAGGGCTGTCAAAGTTAACATACAAAATACTTTAGAACAATATTTACTGTAAAAAGATCATTACAAATAAATCTGAACTGTAACTTTATTTTCAGGTTTTATATATCCAACAGTACTTTAATAGTGGGTAGAAAAATTACATGCTTAATAAATACTTTCTAGATAATATTTTAATAACTGGCTTTAGCAAAGTGAAAAAAAAGGCCATTATTTAATATTTTAACATACATTAATATTCAAAAGCTTTGGGTCAGTAAGATGTTTTTGTAAAAAAATAATGTTTCTGAAAGAAGTCTCTTACGCTCAGCAAAGCTACATTAATTTGATCTAAAGTACAGTAAAAAAACAGTAATATTGTGAAATATTATTACAATTTAAAATAACTGTTTTCAATTAGGGCTGGGCGATATATCGCATGTGATTGTCACACGCATTTCTTCAGTAAATCCGTTTCCCTGATTACCGCTAAATAGCCATCACCTGCTTTCAATTAATTTAAATGAAATAAAAATAAATAATACAAATTAAATTAAAAAATAATTGACAATCATCATTAATAAATGAAAATGACAAAAAATAGACAGAGCCGTAGTTCACTGACAAGCCACGCAATATCGCGTTCATTATCGAAGGTGATTCATCTGCGATAATGAACGCGATATTGCGTGGCTTGTCAGTGAACTACGGCTCTGTCTATTAAATGCCGCTACATTTGAAAGCAGGTGATGGTGATTTAGCGGTAATCAGGGAACCGGCTTTACTGACGAAATGCGCGTGACAATCGCATGCGATATATCGCCCAGCCCTATTTTCAATTTTAATATATTTAAAAATGTAACGTCCTGTGATGGCAAAGCTGAATTTTCAGCATCATTACTCAGTGTCACATGATCTTTCAGGATCATTTTAAAATAGTTTGTTGCTCAAGAAACGTTTCTAATTGTTATCAGTGTTGTGATGCTTAATTGGTTTTGTTTTCAGTGTTCATTGATAAGGAGAAAGTTCAAAAGAAGAGCATTTTAGAATTATTATTTTTTTTTTTTTGTAACATGTCTTTACTGTTGCTTTTGCATCAATTTAATGCATCCTTGTTGAATAAAAGTATTAATCTCTTTAAAAATAACAATAATAATAAAGTAAAATCATACATCCCAAACATCTGAACAGTGTATACATTATAAATTGTTTTTTGTACATAAAAATATATAAATACTTTAATATCATATCTATTATTGTCAAATGTAATTACAACAAATGCTTACCTGGGTCTTCAACTCCTGGTTGTGAAGTTACTACATTGACTGTTAAATGTATAAACAGATCAGATTAATTTCTGAGAGGAGGTGAGTGCTCATGCACTACACTTCTTCTTTAGATGGATAAACCCATTCTAAACAACTGTGACAGGCATAAAGTACAAAATATTGCTTCAAACACAAATTCATTGTTTGTTCCATGGCAGTGGAACATTAACCATTCAGGACTAAAGCCTAGTCTGCATCACATCACATACAATAAAATACAAATTAGGTGTTTAAAGCAGATACTCACCTATATCCTCCTCTTCTTTCTCTTCTTCACACTGAACTATAATGACATGCAACTAAATTAATTTACATGTTTAAGAATTGACTGTAAAGAACCTTCATTTGATTTTTCCACTGAGGATTAGTTGAGACCCATTGCAGTTCAGAAGAAAGATGTTATCTGAACATCAGTCTCTGAATCTACCTGACAGAGATTACAAACATTCCTTGTCCTTTCTCATGAAATTCATCCATGTTTTTTTTTTCTCTTTTTCTTTTAAAAAGTATTTTTAAATAAACAGCACTTAAGTTTCTGTTAATGGGCAGGTACAAAAAACTTTTAAATACACATAATGTATATAATGTTAATTTGAAACAATGTTAACACATAGAACTTCACTGTAAAGTGTTATCAACTTCATCTTAGCTACAACATAACTTAATATCAAAATTCATATTCCGCTACAAGAGAACTTTGAGGTAAAAAGGAGGAAACTAATAATCAGTTACAAGGAAATTAATGCCATAAACCACAAGGAAAATACATTTGTCCTGAATCAACATTATCTTTGTTCGTCAACAAAGACGAGCTGTTTTGTGTTTTGCATGAAACCAAGAGCAACTAAATGAGTCAAAGAACTAGTTATAACGCACTGTGACCATCATGTCCTCAACTTTATCATTGTCCATTGTGGTCAAAAGATACGACAGGTCATTTGAATGCACTCTTAATGTTCACATGACTCCAAGTGTTGGGTTGCCTAAGGGCCACTTACAGTGTAAAATGATTTTTGAGGACCATGACGAAGAGAGCAGACAGGACAGAGGAGAGTTACTTTAGATGAATGGGGGAAAATGGAAAGAGAGATAGAGAGACAGGATTTTACATAAAGAAAAAAAAAAAAAATCTACTACCGTGAGCACCTACCAAGTCCAGTCCGGCTAGCTGTCAATGCCAAAAGCAGGAATAGTATCAGATTCATCTCCCAGAGTCCTCGGTGGAAGTACTGGCCACACTATAGGTAGACAGAGACACAGACTCATTGCATGGTGACTAGGGGCTAACACGCCTTCATGACATCCTGCTTCCTCTTTCAGACCTGATTCACCTACCTACGAAAAAAACACCACCCTCTCGTTCTCTCCCTCGGATGTGATGCAATCAAACAGTGAGCTTGTTACCACAAGCCAAGCTGTTCCTCAGTTAGCTGTGAAAACACATTCCTGCATATATGGTATGTGACCTAACCAAAAACCAGAGAAAAAAAAGAGAAGTGCCAAAAGAGCTGAGTAAACAGAGGCAGCTTTAAACTCAAAGACTTTAAACAGACTGAAGTAAGAAGAGACTGTAAAGAGTTTGAGTCTGCACTGCTACAGCTGTTTTTATCACTTATAAAAATGGAATTACAAAAAGAACTGTGACTATGTACAGTATGAATATAGATTTTTTTTAGATGTCAAACATGATGTCAGAAATAATTGACTGTTATTACAAATTGTTAAAATAAGTTATGTACCTTTCTAAACCCTAAACAGAGTGTGCGGGGCAGGTGGCGGGACGGAAGCCCCTTCTGTTGTGAGGTCTGTTTCAAATAAAACAAGTGAAAATATAGCCAAGGCCGCTACTGCCACAACATCATGTTTTGATCAAGCCTGTCACCATTGTGTGATTCAGTAATATTCAGTTATAATAATAATAATTAAACAATATTGTGCTGCAATTAAATACTTGATGAAGATGGGAGGTATCATATCAGGGTCTGCTCAACCTCCTGGAAAACCTTGAAAACAAAGAGAAGCAAAATATAAATACTTTGGGACGTCTGACTTTTACAGTGATACTACTCTTACTAGTACCAGTACTCTTACTACACTCTTGAATTATAAAACCTGATGTCGTTGGTGCATGAGACAAACATAAAGTCATGGAAACGCAGCCATTAAATGAATAAGAGAAAATTTAGTTAGGTATAACTAAATGGATCATATTTTCAGCACTATTCTAAACTACAGCATACTGTTTGCGAATCTACCACCCATGTCCTAAGAGCAGAAATGTTTTGCAGCGCATGCGCAGTTCTGCACACTAGCAACACGCACGCGCAGTTTTCCTTCGCTTCTCGCGCCAAACTCGACCTGTGGAAGTGTCAAACATGGTAAGAACTTAAATTATTGCATTTAATAATTGTATTATTGTTAGGGAAAGTCGCTTATATGAATAAACTGCGCTAAGGTTTGCATAGCTGTGTTAAACAGGTCGAATAATTCTTGATTGTGTTGAGATCTGTAACACCCTAAGAGTTACGTGTTTGATCTGTGAATACATTTGTCAAAATGTTTTTATGACAGCCAAAATACAGCGTTGTCTTTGGGTTGTTGCAGCAAAGTTAAGTTTGTTAGATTCGTTTTTTGACGAATGTTAATGTTGTTGGAAGTTTATAACATTATTAATTCATGTTCTTGTGATTTCTTATATTCTAATACGAAGCCACTAAAGCAAATATAGTTGACTAGGATGCTCAGTATTGAAACAATTTAATTTGATTTAATCAAAATTATAATATTGTCTCACACTGCCCCAATAAACACCTTCAGACCGTATATTGAATAATAAATATGTTTCTTGAACAGAAACATTATTTCTATGTTCTGACAGCAGGTTGAGGTTAATTAAAAAAAAAAAAAAAGAACTTTTGCAATCTCTTTTTTAACACTCATGCTTATAAAAACTGAAAATGAGATAATAAAGGCCCCCCTAAAAATTTAAAGTTTTGGTGACAGTTCAACAAATGGTGCTGAACATTCTGGAACACATAGTAACCTTAAAGATGTAAGAGCTGCTTTGAGATAAATCGGTTTTTGAACCAATTCTTTGAAACAAACAGTCTGAAAGAATCAGTTTGCAGAAATGAGTATGAATTTCCACCGCTAGTTCCACTCATGTCAGATACGTTTTATTTTTTTCTCAAAGATATGACACTGAAAGGGTTAATAACAAATAAAAACAACATAGCTATTCAGTAATGACAGCTGAATTATTTTTATGTTATTTATTTAATACAGAAAAATGCATAACTGTGTTCACCTTATTGATACAAAGGCTTTTATAATCCACAGTCTAAGAAGAAAGGACTTAGCTTGGAAGAGAAAAGAAGTCGTATGATGGAAATATTTTTTGAAACCGTAAGTACGCATGATTTCACATTCTCGTTTGAATATGAATTCATTAAGATTCTAAATGTTTAATTGTGACCATGTCTGAGTCTGACACAGTTCTCTAATGGTTCTCAAACTTTGGAAGAAGATATTATTTAAAGGGTTAGTTCACCCAAAAATGAAAATAATGTCATTTAATACTCACCCTCATGCCGTTCTACACCCGTAAGACCTTCGTTAATCTTCGGAACACAAATTAAGATATTTTTGTTGAAATCCGATGGCTCCGTGAGGCCACCAAAGCCAGCAATGACATTTCCTCTCTCAAAATCCATTAATGTACTAAAAACATATTTAAATCGGTTCATGTGAGTACAGTGGTTCAATATTAATATTATAAAGTGACGAGAATATTTTTGGTGCTTACGGGTGTGGAGCGGCATGAGGGTGAGTAATAAATGACAGAATTTTCATTTTTGGGTGAAGTAACCCTTTAAGATTATTTTTCTCTCTTCCAGAAAGATGTGTTTCAGCTGAAAGATATAGAAAAAATCGCCCCCAAATCCAAAGGAATCAGTAAGTTTTATCAACCTGTAATAATTTTTAGACTTATCAATGTCAGTAACATATACTATGTCACAGATAGAGGGAGCTCTAAATGACCCTGCAGATTTATTTAGAACGTATGTAATGGTAATCATCAGAAAACTGATCCTTGCCTGTTTAATTTGGATTGAAAGTGGAGGATTTCCACAGGAGGCGCCAATGTGACTAACCTAGTTGTAGAAATGCCCAGGAAGGCAGGCCAGTTGACCTGAAATTCAGGAAAAGTTCTGCCATAGAGATTTAGAAATATTTTGTAATGATGCTGAAATGTCCTTGAATATATTCTTGAAATAAATTATAATAATAAAAATAAACTGGTATAATGTTTTAAAAAAGAAAATGGTTGTTAATCAGCACATACATACCAGAGCCACTTTAAAGTGAGCATCTAGGGTTAGCAAAAAATTGGCGCAGCGGGACATTGGCACAGAGACAGGGAGACTTTTTAAATGGATTTCAATGGAGGAGAGGCTTCAGTGTGCTGAATAAACTACTTTTGTAAGTAAATGATTAATGAACCAACAACCTGTCCACTATCCTTCAGTGTATTTGCCATTAAATATTTATTTCAGGGTACACTACATTTGGAGTTTACAACAACATGCTTTTTTATAAGAGATGCTTTTTTTATAAGAGAAATCACAGACAATTTTGTGACTGATAATGTTTATAATGTTGCCATTTATGGCACAATTCATTCATTTCTTGTTTTTGCAAACAGAAATTGACATCGTAAAACACAGAAAGTAGTAGACTGTTGCAGTAATGGCACATTTTTTTAGGCCAACCCAGAAGTTTAGCATCACCCTGTTTTTTTCCATTGGCTTTTGAATTATTGCAGAAAATAAGCTCTGTATCCAACAAAAGTTTATGATTCTTACACGACTCATGATAATCTTCACAAATTAACTCAACCTTTATGAATTTTGATGTCTGAATACAATCAGGCTCATCGACTGAAAATTGCAACCAAAAGCTGCACAATGTGGCATCGTATATTATATTCCGAGTTGTTTTGCGGAAAACATAGCAATAGGACAGTGTCAGTAGAGCAGTGAGTGCAACCATTTGACGTCATCGACATAGAACGCACTGTGCACCTAAACAAAATGGTGCCACCCATTGTCCAAATCGGTCCAAATATGTCATGGATTTTTTAAATAACATAAATCTTTTGTGGGTTTTCTACTACATATTTCAGTAAGAGACATTATTTACATTATATTAATCCAAACAAATCTTAAAGGATTAGCTCACTTTCAAATTAAAATTTCCTGATAATTTACTCACCCCCATGTTCATGTCTTTCTTTCTTCAGTTGAAAAGAAATTAAGGTTTTTGATGAAAACATTCCAGGTTTTTTCTCCATATAGTAGACTTCAATGGCCTCCAGACGGTTGAAGGTCAAAATTACAGTTTCATTGCAGCTTCAAAGCATTCTACACGATCCCAGACGAGAAATAAGGGTCTTATCTAGAGAAACCATCACTCATTTTCTAAAAACAAAAAAAAAAATTATACATTTTAACCATAAATGCTCATCTTGAACTAGCTCTCTTCTTCTTCTTCTCTATTTGAATTCCAGCAGTGTAGACACTGCTAAGTGTATTACTGCCCTCCACAGATCAAAGTTTGAACTAAATTCTCATATACAGGTGCTGGTCATATAATTAGAATATCATCAAAAAGTTGATTTATTTCACTAATTCCATTCAAAAAGTGAAACTTGTATATTATATTCATTCATTACACACAGACTCATATATTTCAAATGTTTATTTCTTTTCGTTTTGATGATTATAACTGACAACTAAGGAAAATCCCAAATTCAGTATCTCAGAAAATTAGAATATTGTGAAAAGATTCAATATTGAAGACACCTGGTGCCACACTCTAATCAGCTAAATAACTCAAAACACCTGCAAAGGCCTTTAAATTGTCTCTCAGTTTAGTTCTGTAGGCTACACAATCATGGGGAAGACTGCTGACTTGACAGTTGTCCAAAAGACACAAAAGGTCATTGCAAAAGAGGCTGGATGTTCACAGAGTTCTGTGTCCAAGCACATTAATAGAGAGGCGAAGGGAAGGAAAAGATGTGGTAGAAAAAAAGTGTACAAGCAATAGGGATAACCACACCCTGGAGAGGATTGTGAAACAAAATCCATTCAAAAATGTGGGGGAGATTCACAAAGAGTGGACTGCAGCTGGAGTCAGTGCTTCAAGAACCACTACGCATAGACGTATGCAAGACATGGGTTTCAGCTGTCGCATTCCTTGTGTCAAGCCACTCTTGAACAACAGACAGCGTCAGAAGCGTCTCGCCTGGGCTAAAGACAAAAAGGACTGGACTGCTGCTGAGTGGTCCAAAGTTATGTTCTCTGATGAAAGTAAATTTTGCATTTCCTTTGGAAATCGGGGTCCCAGAGTCTGGAGGAAGAGAGGAGAGGCACACAATCCACATTGCTTGAGGTCCAGTGTAAAGTTTCCACAGTCAGTGATGGTTTGGGGTGCCATGTTATCTGCTGGTGTTGGTCCACTGTGTTTTCTGAGGTCCAAGATCAACGCAGCCGTATACCAGGAATTTTTAGAGCACTTCATGCTTCCTGCTGCTGACCAACTTTATGGAGATGCAGATTTCATTTTCCAAGAGGACTTGGCACCTGCACACAGACCCAAAGCTACCAGTACCTGGTTTAAGGACAAAGCAAACTCGCCTGACCTTAACCCCATAGAAATTCTATGGGGTATTGTGAAGAGGAAGATGCGATATGCCAGACCCAACAATGCAGAAGAGCTGAAGGCCACTATCATAGCAACCTGGGCTCTCATAACACCTGAGCAGTGCCACAGACTGATCGACTCCATGCCACGCCGCATTGCTGCAGTAATTCAGGCAAAAGGAGCCCCAACTAAGTATTGAGTGCTGTACATGCTCATACTTTTCATGTTCATACTTTTCAGTTGGCTAAGATTTCTAAAAATCCTTTCTTTGTATTGGCCTTAAGTAATATTCTAATTTTCTGAGATACTGAATTTGGGATTTTCCTTAGTTGTCAGTTATAATCATCAAAATTAAAATAAATAAACATTTGAAATATATCAGTCTGTGTGTAATGAATGAATATAATATACAAGTTTCACTTTTTGAATGGAATTGGTGAAATAAATCAACTTTTTGATGATATTCTAATTGTTTGACCAGCACCTGTACAATATTCTAGTGCAAGTATATAACAATTAGTTCAAACTTTGATCTGTGGAGGGCAGTTATACACTACACTAGTGTCTACACTGCCGAAATTCTAATAGAGAAGAAGAGAGCTAGTTCAAGATGAGCATTTATGGATAAATTGTATAATTTTTTTTTTTTCTTTTTCTTTTTTTTTTCTTCAGAAAATGAGCTATGGTTTCTCTAGATAAGACCCTTATTCCTCATCTGGGATCGTGTAGAATGCTTTGAAGCTGCACTGAAACTGTAATTTTGACCTTCAACCGTTTGGAGGCCATTGAAGTCTACTATAAGGAGAATAATCCTGGAATGTTTTCATCAAAAACCTTAATTTCTTTTCGACTGAAGTGAGAAGGACATGGATCTTGGATGACATGGGGGTGAGTAAATTATCAGGAAATTTTAATTTGAAAGTCAACTAAACCTTTAACACCAGGGGTTCCCTTTAAAAAAAATCACAGGGGGTATACACCTTTTTCCCCTTTTAAAAAAAAAATCACAGGGGGTATCCACCTTTTTCCTAACGAGTCTATTGCGTTTTAGATTATGGGAGGCACTTCCGATTTGGAGAAGTTCTACTCCAAAAGACTGAAATAAATCATTTTAAATCTTAAGGTTGTGCTACAAATAATCCTTATCCATCAGTTTGACTGAATGAGCTTTAAAATTTCTTTCATGTTCTATTTTCAGACTATTTTTCACAAAAATATCTATGGCAAGCTCTTTTCAGTCACTGCATTCTTTTTCTCTTCATTATTTTCTTTTTTTCCCTTTGTATTCCGCTTTTATAAAAAAGGAAAACATAGACTGCACATTTTTGGTCTGCTCTCCCGATTTAATTTACGATATATCCCATTAATAATTTACTGCAGTGCACTAAGTATCGCTTGTTTTTCTCCCCAAATCCTCACGTTTCTTTCCAAGTTTGTTTTCACATGGATACTTTAAAATGTAATTGTCTCTCCCTTTCACTTCTTATCCTTTTTAGCAGTGTTTTACTGGAATGTTTCTAAAGTAGGTAAATGTCAAAATGACGGAAATAAGATATTATCCCTCAGTGTTCCAGTTAGGGCTGGGCGATATATCGCATGCGATTCTCACGCGCATTTCATCAGTAAAGCCGGTTCCCTGATTACCGCTAAATCGCCATCACCTGCTTTCAAATGGAGCGCCATTTAACAGACAGAGCCGTAGTTCACTGATAAGCCACGCAATATCACGTTCATATCGCAGATGAATCGCCTTCGATAATGAACGCGATATTTGCGTGGCTTATCAGTGAACTACGGCTCTGTCTGTTAAATGGCGCTTCATTTGAAAGCATATTTTTTGCAATCGTGCCTTTGAACGATTACAAAATCGTGGCATCCGTAATCGCTATCACGATTAGAAATTCAATTAATTGTGCAGCCCTACTGTATATACACTCTCAGTAACATCTGCGGGCAATTTAGACAGGCAATTCATCTGACCTGCATGAATGTGGACTGTGGGATACACCGGAATACTCTGAGAAAACCCACAGCAACTTTTTTTCATTAAAATGTAAAGTTTTTTTTATTATTATTGTCTTAACCAAAACTTTTTTTCCTTACAAAAAAGAACATTTGCAACAAGTAAGAAATTATACAGCTTTATTGTGTTGTTATACAGTTATATGATGTAAAACAGAACTGAATTTGACAAAGCCTCATCCATAGCCATGTTATCTTGGTGACAAATTAGCAGATTTTGCAATTTTGAACACCACAAAAAAACCAAATGCTAATGTTAGCAAGGCTTAAAATTGCACATACAAGATCAGTCAAAGTGTCTCAAACTTTCAGTGGCAATGCAGCACTGGCCTGAAAGGGCAAGTGACAGTTCTCTCTCACATTGAGCTGTTCAGGGGCAGAATTGTTACTGGAGAATTTGTTTAATGTTTTTTGTCAGCCCCAATGTCGGTGAAAGACGTGTTGCAGAGTCTGGTGGATGACAACATGGTCGACACCGAGAGGGTGGGCACCTCCAACTATTACTGGGCGTTCCCCAGTAAAGCCTTGCATACACGTAAACGCAGATTAGAGGAACTGGAAATACAAGTAAGAGCATCTCTTTCTGATATCTGACAGCCCTAGCCCATCTGTTAGTGTGTGAGTGTGCGTGTATGTGCATGTGTGTTTGAGTGTTTTAAATACAATTACAAAGCAATTACTTGGTTTTGTTCAACTCCGAAACATGAAATGTGGAGTTGTCTGCTTTTGTCAAAAACAAACTTTTAATATGTATAAAAAACATACTTTCAATTAGGGCTGGGCGATATATCGCATGAGATTGTCACGCGCATTTCGTCAGTAAAGCCGGTTCCCTGATTACCGCTAAATCGCCATCACCTGCTTTCAAATGGAGCGGCATTTAATAGACAGAACTGTAGATCACTGACAAGCCACGCAATATCGCGTTCATATCGCAGATGAATCGCCTTCGATAATGAACGCGATATTGCGTGGCTTGTCAGTGAACTACGGCTCTGTCTATTAAATGGCGCTCCATTTGAAAGCAGGTGATGGCGATTTAGCGGTAATCAGGGAACCGGCTTTACTGACGAAATGCGCGTGACAATCTCATGCAATATATCGCCCAGTCCTACTTTCAATGAACTTTAATTTTGTAAGTTACCTGTATTTATTTGAGTTATTATAACTTAATCAAAATAAGCCAACTGCAGTTTGATTGATATTACTCGGAATGCACAATAAAAAAACTTGATTAATGAGAATGAACAAAAACAGAGTTATCTGTTTTTGCAAATGAACTCTTCTAATGTTAACTAATGAACCGTATTGTAAATTGTTACCATAGTTTTTCACCATATTAAGGCAACTTAATTCAACCAATTTACAGGTTTTTACTGTAGCTTTTTTTTTTTTCTGTAGAAAATGTAAAACATTTTTACAGTGTATGCATTATCATGCCGTTGATGTAGATCTTGGTAAAAATCATTCTCTTATGAGGAAGAGACTTTTTGTGCAGAAGTGTAATTAAAGTGTAATTGTGTATTGATTTCTCTTTTCTTTTCTTTTTTTTTTTTCTTTTTTTGTCTGAGTAGCATGAAGAGGGAAATCAGCGTAAAAAAGCCCTTCAGCAAGCAGTTGACAAAGCCAAAGTGGGACGTGAAGTTAATGTACGTTCATCTCTCTGTCTCTTTGAACTAGATTACTCTACAAGTGTAATGTTTGTGCGCTGTGTCTGACTACTGATTTTGTGTGTGCTTAGGATGAGAGAGAGGATCTCTTGAAGGAGCTCACAGCATTGAAAAGTCAGAGAGATCAGCTGAAGGTTGAATTGGAGAAGTACAAAGAATGTGATCCAGAGGTGGTGGAGGAGATTCGTGAGTAATATTTCTATCCTGAATATTAAGCATGGATGAAATTCTAAGAAATCAGCAGTTTTGTCATTTAACATTTTTGTTAATTGAAATAAATCATGACCACCCAGGGTTCCAGACTGCAAACATTTTTTGAGAATGTGAGAGTAAAAATTTGATGTGGTAGCATTTGTGCAAGTCAGAACATTCTGTTTTTGACCAATTTTTTTTTGATAGTTAAAAGATTAAAACATTTTGCCAACATAAGGTTGGACTGTCAGTCTTTTTACATCAGTGCAAAACGTCTCGGTTACGTATGTAACCCTCGTTCCCTGAAGGAGGGAACGGAGACGTACGTCAGTAGTGACCGACGAATTGGGATATCGCTTAGAGAGCCCTATCAGCTTCGTGTGAACTAAAACAAGCCAATGGAATTGGCGTGCGATATTTGCATAATGCGCACCGCCCCCGACAGGTGTATATAAATAGGAAGCGGATGCAATCGCACTCTGTTTTTCGCTGAGGAGACAACTGGTGTCCGCACTACAGCGAGGGTACAGGAACTGTGGCGACGGGACGTACGTCTCCGTTCCCTCCTTCAGGGAACGAGGGTTACATACGTAACCGAGACGTTCCCTTTCAGTCAGTCACGTTCGACGTACGTCAGTAGTGACCGACGAATTGGGATCCCAACTAAAGCGCCACAGTTACGAAACCCCTTCCAGTGCCCAGCGCAAGCTCGGCTACCCATAGCACCAGCTGGAACGGTGAAGGGGCGAGCTTACGCCGAGAGAGTTTACTGCTGTCTTACCGAATACCCACTAAGTAAACTAGACTACACTGGGGAAGCGAACCCGTAAGGGACGCTGCGGAGGCCACTACCTACCCAATGGGGGAGGAGTTTACGTGGAGAATACACATATGGACTGGCCCGGGGGGCAGTACACATATGGGGTCCCTGGGATGGCTCCACCTGGGTAGGGGGAGACTCATCTGACAGGTGACAGCAGAGCTGGCTCTGCTAAGGGAAAGACACGGGCTCGCCATAGGGAGTTTAGACCCGTGGACAATTACACATATGGGACCGCTCACGTAGAGGGGTCACGACATATGGGCCCCAGCCAACAGACAGCGTCAGCGACGGATGTAGGCCTGGCATCAGACACTCCGCAATGTCCGAGCCGAAGGGGGAGGCGGAGGAACTCGACAGGGTTCGCCAAGCGGGGAACACGACTGGAGTAAAAGTATGCACGTATCCGGCCAGGGGGCGGGAATGGCATTGCAAGCCGACACTTAGAGCGGGTACAACACGTCTACCGACTAGTAGATGCGAGTACACGTGAAGATACCGGCTCTACACGTAGGCTATAAAACCTAGCGAACGTGTTAGGTGTCGCCCAGCCCGCAGCTCTACAAATATCTGTCAGCGAGGCGCCATGAGCCAGCGCCCAGGAAGAGGCCACCCCTCTGGTGGAGTGGGCTCTCAACCCGAGCGGGCAAGGCACGCCCTGGGATTCATACGCCAAGGCGATGGCATCCACTATCCAGTGGGCCATCCTCTGCTTGGAGACAGCCTTTCCCTTCTGCTGGCCTCCGTAACAGACAAAGAGCTGATCTGAGGTCCTGAAGCTTCGCGTTCTGTCCACGTACACACGCAGAGCGCGGACGGGACAGAGCAAAGCTAGGGCTGGGTCTGCCTCCTCCGAGGGCAGCGCTTGCAGGTTCACTACCTGATCTCCCTTGGGCACGTATCCAGGCCGGGGTCTCAGGATGACGTGAGAATCACCGGGCCCGAATTCTAGGCACGCTTCGTCGACCGAAAACGCATGCAGGTCCCCTACCCTCTTCAGGGAAGCCAATGCAACCAGAAGGACAGTTTTTAGGGACATAACCTTCAGGTCGACTGATCGCAAAGGCTCAAAGGGATGACCCCGGAGAGCTGTGAGAACCAGGGTCAGATCCCAAGAGGGTACGGAGGAAGGGCGAGGAGGATTCAGTCTCCTTGCCCCCCTCAGGAAACTGACGATCAGATCGTGTTTCCCCAGGGACTTACCCTCAACTGCATGGTGATGTGCAGCGATAGCGGCAACATACACCTTCAGGGTGGAGGGAGACAGCCTTCGCTCCAACCCTTCTTGCAGGAAGGAAAGCACAGATCTGACCGAGCATGATCGGGGGTCCTCTCGGCGAGAGGCGCACCATTCGACGAACAGGTTCCACTTCAGCGCGTAGAGACTCCTAGTGGAAGGAGCTCTAGCGGAAGTGATGGTGTCTACGACCGCTTGCGGGAGATCACTCAGAACCTCCGCATCCCGTCCAGGGACCACACGTGGAGGTTCCACAGATCGGGACGCGGGTGCCACAGGGTGCCCCGTCTCTGAGTCAGGAGGTCCTTCCTCAGAGGAATCGGCCAGGGAGGGGCTGTCGCGAGGAGAATGAGGTCTGAGAACCAGGTCCGAGTGGGCCAGTACGGAGCCACTAACAGAACCTGCTCCCCGTCCTCCCTGACCTTGCACAGGAGTTGTGCGAGAAGGCTCACTGGGGGAAACGCATATTTGCGTAGACCCGGGGGCCAGCTGTGTGCCAGGGCATCCGTGCCGAGCGTGCCGCCGGTCAGGGAATAGAACCACTGGCAGTGGGCAGTTTCCGGGGAGGCAAACAGGTCTACCTGGGCCTCGCCGAAACGCTGCCAAATCAGCTGAACCGCCTGGGGGTGGAGCCGCCACTCGCCCGCAAGTGGAGGCTGCCGTGACAGCTCGTCGGCCGCACGGTTGAGCACACCTGGGACATGAGTGGCCCGAAGGGACCTCAGATGCTTCTGACTCCACAACAAGAGATGGCGGGCGAGTTGCGACATGCGACGGGAGCGTAGACCACCTTGATGGTTGATGTACGCAACGGCCGCAGTGCTGTCCGAATGGACCAGTACATGCTTGTCTGACAACAGCTCCTTGAAGCGGGCCAGAGCAAGACGTACTGCTAGCAACTCGAGGCAATTGATATGCCAATGCAGCTGAGGCCCCGTCCAAAGACCCGACACTGCAAGCCCGTTGTACGTGGCCCCCATCCCGTGGCAGAGGCATCTGTGGAGACCACAGCATGCCTGGACACTTGTTCCAGGGGTACTCCGGCCCGCAGGAACGAAGGGTCCGACCACCGGACAAGGGTGCGGCGGCAGCTCGGTGTCACGGGGACACGGAGCGTGCCGCGCTGCCACGCCCATCTCGGGACCCGGCCGCGGAGCCAGTGTTGAAGCGGTCTCATATGGAGCAATCCGAGCGGCGTGACCGCGGCTACAGATGCCATATGCCCCAGGAGCCTCTGAAAATCTTTCAGTGGAGCCGCTGTCCTGCGCTTGAGCGAGCTCAGGCAGTTCAACACCGACTGGACGCGCGCCTCGGTGAGACGCGCAGTCCGTGCGACCGAGTCTAGCTCGAGACCGAGATGAGAGATCCTCTGCCCGGGGGCGAGTTTGCCCTTGTCCCAGTTGACCCGAAGACCCAACCGGCTGAGGTGAGCTAAAACCATGTCCCTGTGTTCGCACAACTGCTCTCGCGAGCTGGCCAGGATCAGCCAGTCGTCGAGATAGTTGAGGATACGAACGCCCTGTTTCTTGAGGGGAACAATGGCCGCCTCCGCAACCTTCGTAAAGACGCGGGGGGACAGGGCCAGCCCGAAGGGCAGGACTTTGTACTGATATGCCCGACCCTCGAACGCAAACCGCAGGAAGGGTCTGTGTCGAGGCAGAATCGAGACATGAAAGTACGCGTCCTTCAGGTCGATTGCTGCAAACCAATCCCGGGGACGGACGCATTCGAAAATGCGCTTCTGCGTGAGCATCTTGAACGGCATCTTGTGGAGATACCGGTTCAGGACGCGCAGATCCAGGATTGGCCGTAGCCCACCGCCCTTTTTCGGTACAATGAAGTAGGGGCTGTAAAACCCCGACTTCATATCGGCTGGAGGGACCGGCTCGATTGCATCCTTCGCCAGGAGGACAGCAATCTCCGCCCGGAGAACAGGTGCACTGTCCAACGACACCTGAGTGAAGTGGACACCCCTGAAGACCGGGGGACGCCGGGCGAACTGAATCGCATAGCCGAGTCTGATAGTGCGAATGAGCCAGCGGGACGGGCTGGGAAGCGTGATCCACGCCTCCAGACTCCGAGCCAGCGGGACCAAAGGCACCACAGACGCACCGGGGGTGGGGCAGCGAGGTAGAGTGGGATCCAACTCGGACGGCATGGGAGCGGCCCGGAGTGTGGTCGAACTCTGGGAGGCAGCAGTGCGTATGGGAGACGGCGCACGGGGCGCGGGCTGCACCACCACACTGCCACCTGCTGGCGAAATGGGAGGGGGCTGCGAGTGGCGAGGCGGGGCCTGGCACACTGGCAGGCGCACCCTGTTGTGACCTGGAGTTTGAGGAAACTGCTCTTTTTGTGATAAAGTGGGTACCGCTGGACTCCGGGGAGCCAGCGGCGGAAGATAGACAGACATCACGAATTCCCCCCGGCCCTCCTCCGGGGGTGGGAGAGAAGGTGGAAAACTCTCCCGAAGAGCAAGATCCTTCCCCTCCAGGTTGCCCGTCTCAGGGCCGTGACTTCCTCTTGCGTTTGCCACCTGGCTTGGCTGAGACGGGCTGGGCACCACGTCCGCGACCGGCACCCTGCTGCTTGGCTGGTGTAGGCTGCTGCTTTGCCGAACCAGCAGGGGCGGAAGACGACGCAGGCGGGCGCCCTCGGCGACGAGCGGGCTGAGGCTGAGCCACGGGCGGGTGGGTGGAGGCAGCAGCGGACCGCCGTGGCATGACGTGTTTGATAGCCTCAGCCTGCTTCTGTGCGGCGGAGAACTGTTGGGCGAAGCTCTCCACCATGTCGCCGAAGAGGCCGACCGGGGACATGGGGGAATTCAGGAACCGCTGCTTGTCGGTTTCCCGCATGTCCGCCAAGGTCAGCCAGAGATGGCGTTGCTGGACTACCAGGGTAGACATCGCATGACCAACAGCGCGTGCTGTCACCTTCGTCGCCCGGAGGGCGAGGTCGGTGGCAGCGCGCAGCTCCCCAAGCAGTTGTTGGTCAGGCCCTTCCTGGGGCATCTCCGACAGCGCTTTTGCCTGGTACACCTGCAAAAGGGCCATCGTGTGCAGGGCGGAGGCAGCCTGCCCACAGGAGCTGTAAGCCTTCTCAGTCAGACCGGCTGAGAACTTACAGGCCCGGGACGGGAGGCGCGGCTCACCACGCCAGCCAGTGGCCGTTGGACACGCTCGACTGGTGGGGTCCTCGCGTACCCCCTGGCTTCTCCGCCATCCAGGGAGGAGAAGGCGGACGAGGGACCGGGCCTCGCACGAACACTATAAGGTGTTTGCCAAGACCTGGTCACCTCATCGTGCACTTCCGGGAAGAAAGGCATTGGGGCGGGACGCTGGACCTGACCAGCGCGACCCCCCCCAAATACCAATCATCCAACCGAGATGGGCCGGGCAGGGTGGAGGGTTCCACTCGAGCCCGACACACAAGGCGGCCCGGGAAAGCACAGCCGTCAACTCGGGATCCGACTCGGCCACCGCTACCGTCCCGGAGGGCGGCAGCGCGTCCGGATCTTCCTCCCCCGAGGACCCTGGCTCACCTTCCGATGCAGAGATCGACATCCGGTCCGCCGCAGGCGCACCAAAGGTAACGGCTGGACAGTCCGTAGAGGGCCCAGCGGAAACCAACGGCGGCACGACGGGTTGCGGTGCTGATGAGGCGGCAGGGGCCCGCGGAGCGTTTCCGCTCGGCGGGGAAGCCCTGACCGTAATCCTCAGGTCACCCTTCCCATACACCGCCGAACCGTCCTTCCGGCCCGGGCCGGAAAAAACGGTCGAACGGGGCATAGGAGAGGGGACCCCCGCTTCCTGAGACCTCAGGAAGGAGAGTCTAGACCTCAGCACCGCGATAGTCATATTCCCGCAATGGGAACATGAACCATCCACAAAAGCTGCTTCAGCGTGCTGAACGCCCAAACACGAGATGCAGCGATTGTGCCCATCAGCAGGGACCAGGGAACGACCGCACCCAGTAACGCACAGACGAAATGACATACTGTCAGGGTTCGTCTGTAAAGCTCTTTTAGAAGGGGAAAGATCAGCTCACTTGTGCTGAAGCACACAGGGAGTGACGCGATGCGCTCAGGTACACCACTCCCTGAACACACCGAGGAACCGGCCCAAATCGCAACACGCACACACACTTTTAGAGTGTTGCTGTTACAACAGCAGTTGAGAGCTTATAGCTCGGCTCCTCGGAAACTCGCGACCTCGCTGGAGTGCCTTCACAACCAACACGAACAGCGCGCTGTTAATCCTCTTCTGAGGCAGTTTTAGTTTCAACTTAAACAAAGTCTGAAGCAGGACACCAGTGTATGGCTCCGAAGCGAAAGACAGAGTGCGATTGCATCCGCTTCCTATTTATATACACCTGTCGGGGGCGGTGCGCATTATGCAAATATCGCACGCCAATTCCATTGGCTTGTTTTAGTTCACATGAAGCTGATAGGGCTCTCTAAGCGATATCCCAATTCGTCGGTCACTACTGACGTACGTCGAACGTGACCAACTGAAAGGGAACTAGGGTATGCAGATTAAGACAACTATTCATCAGCATGCATTGATTAATCCCCTGTTGTAGCAAGAAAAAAAAAAAAAAGGTGCGACCAAATCATGTGCTTGTGTGACCAACTGAGAAAGTTTGTAGCACCAGTGCAACCAGTAGAAAAGTTAGTCTGGAGCCCTGCCACCTCAATCCATCTCCAAATAACTCTGTATATTTGCACTCTGTGATGAGAGTCTGCCAGTATGCAAAAATGGTTGATTGAATTGTGGATTAAATATTTAAAATTTAATTAATAATTATAATTTAATAGTTTGTAAATGTAAAATTTCTAGGTCTGAAAAAATCATGGAAATTTGTATAGTCAACATAAATGTTATAGATATGTGAAATTCTAAAGTATTACTCTATAATCTCACAAGTGACAGGAAGAGTAATGGAAAAATTATGGAAATTCATTGTTCAAAGTGTGGGAACCCTGAGGCTTTTCCTGAGCCCTTACACTTCATAAAGAATCAGCTACAGACTGTCCGCATAATTCTGCATAAAAACGGGAACATTGCTTACAGCAAGTCTGAAGTCTGACAGTGATTTTCTTGAAATTTACTGTTGAAGGTGGTAAATTTTGTACACAAGTGATGTTTTGATGACTGTAGTGACGGTGCTTTAAAGGAGATGATTTAAGAGAATAAACTTCCCATAGAGGGAAGTTAAAAATGCTCTCCATTTGCTCAATTATTTGAGAATTGTGTCTCTCTTTAAACGCACCACTAATAATTCTAAGCTCCCTATTTATCTGTACTAATCAACATCATTTTGTTGTTGTACAGCATGTTGTATTCAGCATCTAGCAGTTTATCAATACACACATGCAAATCAACTGATTTTGTCACAACTAGTGTTCTTGTGGGTCCTTAAAAAGTCTTAAAATGTCTTAAATGGAGTTTTATCAAATTCAATGTTGTAAACTTTTTTAAATATTGCAAAGGCACAATATGTAAGATTTTTGATTAAAATATCCAAAAACCACTAAAACAATATTATATATTTTGCTGACCCAAATGTTTCCACCAATGTTTAAATCCAGAGAAATTTATGATAAACATTTTGTAAGCTTTATAATCGCTGAACACATCAGACACTCTTGGCAGAATTCTAATGTCCTTGCATTATTTAGCCTGAGGGTGATGCTCTAATGATGAATGACAGACTGTAGTACACACGATAAATGCATAGAATGCCATCTTAGAATTGTCTTAGTCAGTAGGCCTATTTATTACCTCCGAATGTTGTTTTAGAATATTGCAAGTTGTGTAGGAGTTCCAGTGAGGAAAACAAAGTCATGTCTTTTCCCAGAACAAACATAAAACAAACACAACAGAGCTACTGTATATAAAGGCTATTCACATGAGCATGTTTAAACTAAAAGGTTTATACTTTCATTAATTTGATATTCTACTCCACATAGGACATACATGCCTAATTACTGACCTAATGCCCACCTAGGTGAAGCGGACTGATATCTTCTTGGTCTGGAGCGAGGTTTATGCAAGATAACTTGAAAATAAGTGGGGCAGTAGGAAATCAGCCCGATGGCTCTCAGAGCGTGCTGCAGTTCCATTTTTCACCACAGATTTACATGGGAAATTTGCCCATGCCCATACAGACGAGCCGCGGCCGAGTATAATGGCCGTGTCATTGCATCACCTGTCAATGATGTCATATTCATGTTACCCTCAATTTTCGGTTTTACTTCCATAGAAACCATGGAAACAAAGACACTAATATATTATACATTTTATTAGACAGGTGAGCAACTGTTTGGATACCTTTGTTGACAGAAAACTAATCGTTGTATAGCTTAACACGGTTAGTCTTTATTGTTTGAATCACTTGTTTTCTTGATTTACTGCGAGTAACATGTTTTTACCATGCCTCAGAGATGACACTATTTTGTCAAGTGGCTAATATAGCATATTCAGAAAGAACTTTATTTGTAGTAACAGTAATACAGCATTTTCTTTACCATGCAATATATTTTAAAATGAACAACACAAGTCATCCAGCTAGCTTTATTTTGATATGATAATCGATCTAGCTTACTGCAATGTGCAACAAGTGTCTCATAGCAGCCACCGAGTAAATGCACAGAGCAAAGTTAGTAACATAACTTTAATAACTTGACATAACTTACATAACTTTTACATAACGTTATAACTTTCAGTACACTAAAACATATTTTTAGTATGATTGTTTTGACCAAGTTAAGCAGTGCTGCGTTACCCCACAATTTTAATTCGTCAAATAAACTACTGTATGAGTAATAATTCAGGACTTGTTGTTTTATTAGAATGAAATAAAATAATGTGAATTTAAGTGATCAAACATAAATGTAACAAAGTTCAAATTCAGGGAAGGAGGTGGGAACTTGCAAATGTTAAACGTAACTTTAATATACAACAAAATGAAAGGAGCACCAGCGGCCGACTGCAGCATAAAAGCATAATAAAACAGGGTATCCGCGGGGCATTAAAAGTCATTAAATGGATTTTGCGAAAATTAAGGCCTTAAATGGCATTAAAAAGCATTAAATTTTATTCCTACTGGCATTAAATTTTTTAGAGTGTTTTGAAGAAAAATAGTACTACCAGTTTATTTTGAATATAGCCTTCATAATTAAAACTGATTTGCTGTCGCAAAATATGTACATTGGTGTGATACACACACGGAACCAGTTTGGTAATTGCCTCCGGCCGGTGCAAAATTGCCGTAACGCCGTTTTTGATCGCGGTTTACCGGATTGGAACTGGAGACGGAAGGCTGCATCAGTGTTGCCAACTTAGCGCCTTTTTTCTTAGAAAGTGCATTGTGACAAATATAGCGACTTGTTGAAATCTTCCGAGACCCCTGGTACTGCGGCACGAGTGCGAGATCTTGCTTTCCTACCGCAGGCGCACCTCTCTCTGAGTCTTTTCTGTTCAGTGAGTGACTGAGAAGATCAGCGCATTCAGTTGAGGATGTCAGAGAACAAATAAAATAGATACTGTTGCTTCTAACCTGATTGATTATTTTACATGTACAGCCAAAATCACAGCAAATGTCTTTATCTTATGTGTATGGTGACTTTATCAGACAACGTCTCTCGATTACAAATCAGGATTATAATATGTCAGAACTCGACACTAACACACTTGTCAGTTAGTCCGTGATAAGTGGAATTTTTGAAGGAGCAGAGAAAGTGAAAGAAGTGAAAGAGAATTTTACTTGCCCGGTTGAACAAGGAGCCTGTTTAAATCGTCAGTAAAAAACTTGGGAATCACCAAAACGCAAGAATGACAGATTTGATTACATTTAGTGTAAGTGGTGATCGATAGTGGATAATAATAGGCTGTATAATGGACGGATGGTTACAAGGTTGCTTCCGCAGTCTTGTTTTCATTAGCCTACTGAATGATTCAGCGTTTTGAATGAATCAGTTGAGTCAAGCATCCCAATGACAATAGGCAAAATATCCGCCCTAAATTGTATTGAATATTACTAATGTTACTGACTATTTAGGATGGATAGTATGCACACTGAGACACAGGCAATGACTTATTCATAAACAACTGCCTCATTCTTGAATGAATCAGCCATTGGAATGAATTGTTTGAATGAATGACTCAGTGACTCACTTATTAAGACGGTTACTTGCCGCCACCTATTGGTGGTTTAGTTTAATTTTTAAAAGTATCACTTTCCCCCAAACATCTTTTGAATATTAGTCAAAAAATATTTAAAACAATCCCATAACATTATTTAATGCAGTTGTAATTTTTTTATTGTAAATGATTGAATTTGATTGGTAACAGCCCTAATGTCTTATTCTAATTGAATTTAATGAGCAAATTTAAGAATTTAAAAATAGAAGATGAATCATACATTTTACATCAATCATACAGGATTGGGTGGGGGGAAATCGCCCCTTGTAAAGGTAAAAAAAAATGCCCTCAGTGTAAATATCACAAATATGCAGCTGGAATATTCTGAAAAGATATTGCTTCAGAATAAATTTATATTTACACCAAAAAATAAAACAAAATCCTAATTTTTCCAGACAAACAACTGTTTTACTCAGATAAGTGAATGACTGATTTACCTGTCTGAAGAACAAGCACATAACAAGGCTTAATGCCGAGCCCTGTATGTAGTCTTAACGGGCCGCATTTCAGACACCATTTTATATTGTCTGACAATAAAACAGAAAAATATATAGATGAAACAATTTTATGGGAATTTGGCTGTATTAAAATACATTATGTGAGCACAAAGAGGTAGCAGCAGAGAAGCAAATAAATGTAAAGGGCTGACACTTGGCACAATGCATCTTAATGACATAAATAATGAATATTCTAATTGCCGTATGACTTCATCTATTGACATTTAGCGACATTTTATATATATATATAGCAATAATTTAAAAAAAAATTGGCATTAAAAAGCCATTAAAAAAACATTAAATTAGATTTAATGTAACCTGTAGAATCCCTGTAAAAATGCTTTCCATCGGCTGTGGAGGTGAAGATGACAACTCTCATGATTCAGTGCCCATTCAAAGTGTCATCAAGCTAAGCCTTTGTTATTGTTTGGATTAAGTGACCTCTAGGAGTGAAACTTGCATATTGTGCCTTTAAATTGTATAAACAAAAGTCTTAATTATCATTTTTAAATCATGCTATAACCTAATGTCATTATTAGACTTCAACACTTCTATGTGATTGAATTAAATGTGATTGAATTTCACAGTGAAAATGCGACACTGTTGCACGTTCTACAGGCTGCTGATTTTAGAGCAGTTCGCAATCAATGAATATCATGATTTATGCTGTGCGATTGTTTATGATATACTGTTGCTGAGTTCTGACAATGTATACTTTATGGTTTTTATGTTGTAACATGTTGTAGAAGATTGCATATTTTATCTCCCTCATCTTGAATGAGCAGCTGGAAGTAGTAAAGCATAGACATTTTACAATAAGACTCCTCGTGTGTTTGGGCTTCTTTATAATTCACAGTTCCACATTATGCCTACAATCTTTTTTGGCTAAAAACATAATTTAACGCGTTCAATATATATTTATTTAGTATTAACACAATCTCTTTGCCTTTCTTTAAACACATTATTAGTGTATCAGCAAAATCCAATATCAGTCGACCTCTAATTCATTTGCACTGATGTAAATGGAACATAAACCAATTTCAGTATGCTGAATATACTGAATAAAACATGTCTTGAGTATTTTAAAACTTGTTTTGCTGAAAAGCAGTATTAAGTTCTTGTTGAATGTGTCACAGCCTGTTTAATTAACTAAAAGAATTTGAGATGCATGATTTATTTTGAGATTATGTGGTCTTGTTCTGTATGGACATGTGGTATTAATTTTATTTGTGCAGGTCTAAAAAAAAAAGGCCTAAAAAGGCTTAAATTTGATTTTAAACAGCTAAAGTTCTACACAAATGTTCAATGTCTTGTTATAATATTCCTGACCTATTGCGCATTTCCAACCAAATCCTGCTCTGAATATTCTGTGATCCTCTTCACACAGTCCTTCGATCAGCCGTGAATAATCATCTCTCGCAGGCGCTGGTGGAGATAATGACTCGCGTCTCTTGAGAGAAAATATCATTTGTAACCTCTCTTTACATCATCCACTGCGTTCATCACCCCATCCCTACAGTCTTGCTAACAACCCCTCCAGTTTAAATGCTGTGAAAATGTTAGTAGTCCCTGCTGAAATACCCATTGCTTTCTTTGCCTCTGGGGATGTGTTGTTATGTCTATATTTTAATCACATTTAGAATTGGCTTATAGACAGTCTGAGCTATTGCATCTCTCCAAGGTGCGATTTTCTGAAATATGTTTAACAGAAGAGCACAGAGAACATATCTCACACATCTGAGGCAACAGACAAAACATTTGTATTTATACAGTGTATGTTCATGATCCCCATTTAGAGTACATGTACTAGTGCTAGCAACATCGAAAGGACATTTCTTCTGTTTCTTGGTGTGTTAGTCATGGTTAATGTGGCTGTACACTTTAAAGCAGGGATGGGCAACTCCGGTCCTGGAGGGCCAGTGTCCTGCAGAGTTTATCTCCATCCCTGATAAAAACTCACTTGCCTATAGCTTTCTACTAACTCTGAAGACCTTGATTAGCTGGTTCAGGTGTGTTTGATTAGGGTTGGAGCTAAAATCTGCTGGGCAGTGGCCCTCCAGGACTGAAGTTGCCCATCCCTGCTTTAAAGGTTGGTCCTATTTAATGAATTCAGTCATAGCTTGTCTCAACTTGCTTTTTTTGTGATGCTATAGAAAGTTTGCTGGTAAGCAGAATTGTTCACATGACAGACAAATAAAATAGGGTGTGTTTTATAACACCTTGGGGGTGAGCTGTTATCTCCCAGAAAATTACATCTATCTTTATTTCAGAGCACAGTACAGTTACAGCATTCAGGGGCCAAATATTTATAAATAATGATTGTTGTCAAGGGCAACGCATGTCTGGGAAACATATATATATATATATATATATATATATATATATATATATATGAAGAGCTCTTTTCCAAAACGCTATAAATCCCTTTTAATAATTTTCATGAAAATGACATTTTTTTACCTAGACCTATACATTTTGTTAATATTCAATTTATCCTGTTAAAATGGTCTATTGGCTCAGTCTGAACATGTTAAACAATGAAACAATTGTTAAATGAAACAACAATTTTGTTGATTATAAATTCAAAGTTTATTTTTTTACAAATCCATGCTACAAATCCATCCTTTTTTTTTAGCCTTTTTATAGCCTGACGTGGTCATACTCAATTCTAGTTCGAATATGAACTCCCCGACCTCAAAATGTTGTGGGCGGGGCTAAATTCGGCTAGCATCCAGGCTAGCCTTTTTATATAAAAACATCTAGAATCTCAGTATTGAAAGGGTAACTATATGTTTTAAACAGTTTACTGAACAGGTTGATCGCCTGATCCGATGTCACACACTTGCGCACACACACACATACGAGGCGAGGCGAGCCGAGCCGAAACACCCTTATATTCAAACAAACCTATCTCGGGAACCGAGCCGAGTTGGCGCTCCGGACTCCGGCCCCCAGGTGTAGGTCTCACTGGCTCATCCAGGCCATCAAAAGTGTTAACAGAGTTTAAAGCACTCATTTTGAAGCACTCATTTTGAATTCCCTCGCTTTAAAGAAACGCATTGTTAGATTGCATCGAACACTTGTCGAATTCTGATTGGTCGAGAGGACATATCGCATTTAGGCTAAAAACAGGTTCGGCACTTATAGCGGTTTGGAAAGAAACTGCATCTTGCAGTACATTTTAAACAAGGAAATATAGCGATTTGTCATGAAACATTGATGGAGCAGAGAATAGGTTCAGTACACAGCAAAATGGCATGACAAACTCATTTTTTTTTAAATTTGGCGTTTATCACGTTTTGGAAAAGAGCTCTTCATACACACACATATATATATATATTAGGGGTGCAACGGTTCTCGGTAAAAAATCGAACCGTACGGTTCTCCACTTACGGTTCGGTACACACTTGCACCGCGGTCCATCTCGAATGGTTAATATGGTTTGTTTAAAATAGCAACGTGGAAAATAGACAGAGTTCAGATAATGTATGTTTCAGTCGATGGATGTGCAAAACGTTACAACAATGATAATCAGAAAGCGTGGACAAAACAGTCACTCTTTGTAAACTGGTCAATGCGAGTGCCGTACGCTCTAATGTCCAGTCATTTACGCCGTCATCACCCGGGTGTTGATAGCGCACGAGCGCAGGTGAGACCTGAACAGCTCACGTTGCTATCTGTGTTTAAACTAAACTCATTTAAGCCTTGCTGATTTAAACCTTCAAGAACAAGACGCGAAAGAGAACTCGCGCACGCTGTGAGAAGATTTGTGTGCGCTCATCCGAAGCGCGCACAGGCTTATTTCAGTCAGAAATACTGAGTTCTCTTTCAAGTCTTGCGCTTCAGCGGACAATTTCATACAAAAATTATGTCAGCATGCCCGTCTTGGCGAGTATCCTAGCAAACATAGTCGGTTATGTCTTAAGTGAACATATATTAGTCGAGAAAGAAAGCGCATGTGTAACAGTATATGTACTGGATCGTGCATGTCTTAAAGGGAAAAAAATATTCCTGCTGCCTGTTTTTAATGTTAAATCAAACAACAAATAACAAAGAAATCACTCACTGCTCTTGACTGAACATTTTTTTGTAACTTCAATAATGATTAATCTTTATTTATTTTATGCAGTAAAGATAATATGCAGTGTTATTTTATATTTGATTACTTTATCCATTTTCTGTACCTGAAAACTACTCTTAAATACCTGAAAAACCTGAAAAGCACTGTTTTATTTTATTTGAATATTTGCTTTATTGTACTTATTTGTGATGTTGCTTGTAGTTTGATTGTTTGTTCTTATTTTCTTTATTTTTATTTGACAGTAGTCCTATTTTCCCTAAACATAGCACATACCGAACCGTACTGAAACCGTAACCCTGAAACCGTAACCCTAAAACCGTAACCCTAAAACCGTAACCCTAAAACCGTGATACGAACCGAACGTGAGCAATTTGAACTGTTGCACCCCTAATATATATATATATATATATATATATATATATATATATATATATATATATATATATATATATATATATATATAATGTTAATTGCTGTAGTCTGTTTAAAAATATTTAATTTGAATGGGCAATTAAGTCTGTTTGAATGAATGATTCAATGACTCACTCATAAAGACTTCTTTCAATACTAGATGAATCAGCATTTTTGAACGAATCATTTGAGTCAATGATTCAATGATTCAGTGACAAATAAGGTGTTTCTCAAAACCAAGTTCGCAAAGTTCGGACTCGCGTCCTTGGTAGTTAGGACTTGGCAAGTTCGAACTTTGCGAACTTGGTTTTGAGAAACACCTTATTTGTCATTGAATCAAATAAGGAAGGATTAGCCGAGGTAAGGCTGCTCTCGGCTGGGTACATGAGCGCTGAGCCTCTGGTGATCGCCTGGATCTCACAACTCCAACAATGTCAGATTAAATTTTCAAGAAAGGCGCTATCTTTATCAATAAACCACAAATTTGAGCTTTAAACCAGCACATTCTCGCCTGAAAAACTCTTAAAACTACATATCATGACATAATAAAAGTAATATGTTTAAATTACGCGGGTTTTCTCCTTTACTATTGACGCTTGCTGGTTAGTACGAGATGCATTCTAGGATACCTGGCTGTCTCAAGTCTTCACAAGTCACCTCTCGATGCATCCTTGATAAAAGGGGCGGATCAAGAACACATCCGGGGATTTGAACTGAACTTGGCTAGATGCGAACTTTTAATTGGAACAGTACTTGGACAGCGACTGATGACGTTTCACAAGAACACAAGTACAGACAAGTACGCATATTGAAAAACGGCTATACATTTTTTAACTCACTTGTCGCCACCTACTGCTGTAAAGATGTTATTGATACAGTCTTTATTTGATGTGTCAAGTTACTTTCAAAATGATATTAGTCTATTTTGTCTACATCAATGTTTATATCCAAACTAGAAACATTTATCCTAGTACTTCTGTGATCATTTTAATTAATGTAACAGAAATAACGATGCTGTGTGGTTGAAAAGACTGTTTGTGAAGCTGTTTGATTGGTAATAGCTATACAGTGTCTTTTTATTCTGATTGATAAGGATGGTTCGATCAGGATTTTTGTGGCCAATCACAGATTACCGATCACTGGAAGCTGTATTGGCCGATACAATCACCGATACCGATCACCAAAATGCATACCTGCAAACTAGGCTGGAGTGAGACCATAGACGTCATGTCTCTTGAGCTGTCGCGATCTTTCCTGGTGCTCTGTGGTGCGTGACAGCGCCTCAGTTCAAGCAGAACACACGTGAACCGATCATCTCTTCCACTTTACTAGTTACAACATGAAATAAACATGAATGAACCTCTGAAGGTATGTTGAAAGATACAGTACAACTTAACAAAATCCATGATCTCATGTAATCGCTCAATGAGTGTTTCAACCACGGAAAGACGTCAATAAAACGGATAGAGAAAAGTCACATTTACCATCACATTTACCTCAGAAAAGCCATTCAGTGTCCAAAAACTTGTTAGTCAGCTACAAAAATGAGCATTTTGCTAAATATATACACTATAGGCTATTGTATATCCCTTGTATTTGTACTTAACATGTGCTTCAATATTGAATGTATGTTTGAATAAATCCGTTTTATGACAGCCACCATTTAAATGTTTATATAGCCTAAAAAACGAGAAGAAACATAATTCTGTCATTAAAAATGTATTATAACATTATTATAACTTTTTATGGGCAATTTGTAATTTTAACCTTTAAATATAGCTGCGAGCAGCGATGGCGGGCCCAAGCCCGGTGGCTTCAGGGCAACTGTGCACAGCGGGCAATAGGCACTTAAAACGGTTAAACATCAAAGGACTATGTCAAATTCACTCCACATTTACTGCACTACAAGGTGCCGCTATAGAGCCCCTCCTCCCTGCCCATTTTCAAAGGATTACATGTGCCAAGTTTTAACATTATTCTGATGAATTTTGAAGCAAATCAGGTAAAAATAAGAGGGTGATCTCAATGTATGCTGAAAGTGACACATTTTCTGCTTCCAGTTGGTGGCGCTATGACTTTGAATCACAATAGTCACATCCATGTGATCAGCCTTGTACAACGAAGACTAAGCCGAAGTTTCATCAAAATCAATTAATGTATGCAGAAGTTATAACACTTTGTTTCCTTTTTCTTGCCATAAATTCGTTGCCTCGCCACGGCCAAACCGTTTGAGATATCCAAAATCCGTTTGCAATTAAACAACTTCAATGTGTTAGCAACAAGTTAAAAAAAGCTTGGTGTAAATTGGATAAACCCTGTAGGAGCAGTAGTATAAAATTCATAGCCTGTTTTTTCAAAAAATTAACATTCAAACCAAAATAGCTGACTTCCTGTTGGTCGGAGCTAATGAATGTAAATTAGAAAATTGTCCGGCTTGATGAGAACAATATGTGTACCGAGTTTGGTGACTGTAGGAAAAACTAACCCCCCCACTTTTGTCAAAAGGTGGCGCTACTGAGCCCCTCCACCAGACCCATTTCTATGGCTTTGTCCATGTCTACTGGTTGACAATATTGATGTGTGTGTCGAGTTTCATGCAATTTGAAGCATGTTAAGAGCCTCAAAAACACTCAAGAA